>NW_022630657.1:24494-78939 GCF_010909765.2 Amblyraja radiata | reverse complement strand
AAACTGGAATTGTTGGAATATTTGCCCCGTGCCCGGTCATGAACAATCTTTTGCCCCATGTTGTTTTTTTTTCCGATCCCCGCGACTCCGGCCACGGCAACGAACTCCCAGATTTGGATTTGCTCATCGCATGTTCTGGAATAACTGATCAGTTCTCTATTTTTTCAAACCCCCCCCGACATGTCTCCTCTCGCCACTCATCATGGTCCGGCCTCTTGCCAGCAGCTCATGTTCCACCAGTGTCCGATCTCGAACAGTTGAGATGATTGTGAGCTCAGCATATCGATCACACAACTGGAAAACCTTAACCTTCTCGTTCATCAGGATGGTGTTCCTCTCATGTTTCAGTCTGTGCTCGCAGAGTCTCCTTGTGCTGCTGCTGAACATCTTTATCAGTGCATAACAAGAGGTCCTGAAATTATTTCATCACGCAAGAAAAACACATTCACGATTCTAATATTACTTTATTAGTTGACTGTGTTATGATCATATGTTATCTGATAGTTATGGTATTTATTGGTCAACTAACACAAATAGTTGGACAAGTACAGGGATTGGAAAGGTTAAGGCGTGACTCACGTTGCAGCGCCCCCTGCAGCTGTCTGTCCTTTTTTTTTTTTTTATTTTGTTGGCAGTTGAATGTAGTTTGTTTGTTCTTTTATACTGTTTGTTTACTGTGTATATGTGGGGGGCGTGGGTGGGGAAACTTTTAAAATCTCTTCCCTGCACGGAGGAACCCAACCTTTTCCTCTGTCGGGTCTCCGTGTCGTTGGGGCTAGCACCGTGGCGGCCTCCACCGGAAACGACCCGGGGGCTCCATTCGCGGATTTTGCGGACTTACATCGTGGGGCTGGCCGGCATCGGAGCATGGGAGCGGTGGTGGCTCGCTGCTGCGACCAACTTTGGAGGCCAACCGACTGCAGCCCCGGTGACTGTACATCTAAGAGCTCGCTGTCCGGGTGGGAGACACCGCTTTTCGGAGCTCCGCAAACGCAACTTCTCCGCCGTGTCGCTGGGGTTGAACGACCCGAGCGGGCCGTACAGCGCCCAGCGCGGCTTATAATGGCCCGGGACATGCCAACGCCCGCCGGGGGCTCCCCGTTGAGACATTAAGACCTGGAGCGGGGCCGTACATCGCCCGGCGCGGCCTTAACGGCCGTGGGACTTACCATCGCCCGCCTGGGGGCTTTAACATCGGGAGAAAAATGGAACACAGGGGAGAGAAAAGACTTTGCCTTCCATCACAGTGAGGAGGAGATTCACTGTGATGGATGTTTGTGTGAATTGAATTGTTTGTGTGCCTTGTAGAAATTGTTTCTTTTTGTATGGCTGTAGAAACAGAGTTTCGTTTGAGCCTCATTGAGGTTCAAATGACATGAATAAATATTGTATTGTATTATATATTGGACAAATCGGCGGCTGGTCGGAAGAGTTTAATGGGGCATTTTGGTCGGCATGACAAATTAAGATAGAAGATCCTGTTGCCGTGCTGTGTGATAGTGTAAATCTTCGCTACAACTCTATAATTCACGAGTAATCAACGCGGGAATGAAAGAGTTTCCCGTAAAGTGGGTGGTGCGAGTTATGCCGTCATTCATTAGATAGTGTACTTCCAATGTTTGAGACTATCAATGACCTGTCTCTCCTAATTGCGAGGACTGGAGAATACCCAGGATTGTTCCTTTGTTTAAAGAAGGAAATAGAGATGAACCAGGACATAAACCTCGTCAGTGGTTAGGAAGCCATTGGAGAGGGATTGTTTGAATATGATTTGCTCGCACATGGAATAGAATATACTACTAGGGAAAGTCAGCGTGACTTTGAAACATAGAGACGTAGAAAATAGGTGCAGGAGGAGGCCATTCAGCCCTTCGAGCCAGCACCCTGACTTTTGGAGTCCGCAGTGATTCTGTTTATGATATATGAAAATGACTTGACTGTAAATATAGATAGGCTGCTTCGGAAATTTCCAGACACAACCAAAATTGGTGGAGTTACGACATGTTATAGGAAATATGTCTATCAAGCTGGAAATGGTACGGAGAAGAATTACGAGGATGTTGCCTGGACTGAGCTAGTCTGGCTATAGGGAGAGTTTGAGTAGGCTGAGACTCTATTCCTTGAGAGCAGGAGGACGAGGAGTGATCTTATAAATGTGTATACAATCAAGAGAGGAATAGATCAGGTACTGACATGATAGAAAATTGGTTGGCAGACAGGGAAACAAAGAGTAGGGATAATGGGCACTTTCAGAATGGCAGGCAGTGACTAGTGCGGTACCGCAAGGCTGGGTGCGGGGACCAGCAGTGATTAGTGGGGTACCGCAAGGCTCGGTGCTGGGACCGCAGCTATTTACAATATACATCAATGATTTAGATAAAGGAATACAGTAAACATTAGCAAATTTGCAGGTGACACAAAGCTGGGTGGCAGTGTGAACTGCGAGGAGGATGCTATGAGAATGCAGGGTGACTTGGACAGGTTGGGTGAGTGGGCAGATGCGTGGCAGATGCAGTTTATGCGGATTAAATGTGGTTTTCCACTTTGATAGGCAAAACAGGAAAGGCAGGTTATATATATAAATGCCGTCAAGTTGGGAAAAGGGAAAGGTAGCAACGGGATCTGGGGGTCCTTGTTCATCAATCAATGAAGTAAGCATGCAAGGTAACAAGGCAGGCAGTGAAGAAAGCAATCATAACAAGAGGAGTTTGGCCTTGATAACAAGGAGGAGTTGAGTTATTAGGAGCAAAGAGGTCCATTCTGCAGTTGTACAGGGCCTTAGTAGATCACACCTGGAGTATGGGTGTGCAGTCTTGGTCTCCAAGATGAGGAAGAAACATTCTGGCTATTGAGAGAGGTGCAGCGTAGTAAACCAAGGTTAATTTCCCCGGGATGGCAGGGACTGTCAAATGGGCTGAGTGAATGGAGGCCGGCTGGGCTTCGTATACTCTGGAGTTTAGAAGGATGAGAGGATATGTCATTGAAACATATTAAGATTATTCAGGGTTTGGAGCACGCTAGATGCAGGAAACATGTTCCCGATGTTGGGGGAGTCCAGAACCAGGGGTCACACACACACAGTTTAAGAATAAGGGTTTGGCCATTTAGAACGGAGACGAGGAAACATGTTTCACCCAGAGAGGTTGTGAATCTGTGGAATTCTCTTGCCTCAGAAGGCGGTGGAGGCCGGTTCTTTGGGATACTTTCAAGAGAGAGCTAGATTGGGGCTCTTAAAGATAGCGGAATCAGGGGATATGGGGAGAAGGCAGGTACGGGGTACTGATTGTGGATGATCAGCCGTGATCACGGTGAATGGCGGTGCCGGCTCGAAGGGCCGAATGGCTTACTCCTGTACCTATTGTCCTATTGACGATGCTCTGAGCAGTGTTGATGTACTGATCCTTGTGGTACAAACCCATAACCCCTGACCAAGTGCCGACAAAGTTGATAAAGTGGTGAAGAAAGAATATGGCATGTATTGTCCCACGGGACATTCAGTATGAGAAATCACAAATTCATGCTGTAGATTTACAGAAATATAGGATAGTACTGGAGTACTCATCAGGTCAGGCAGCATCCCTGGAGAACAAGGATATGAGAAGAGTCATGTCAGGAAACCTCTTCAGGCTGTTTATAGTGGGGGTGGTTGGAGAAAGCTGGGAGACCTGGAAGACCACTGCCTCACAGTGCCAGAGACCCAGGTTTGATCCTGACCTCAGGTACTGTTTATGTGGAGTTTGCAGCTTCTCCCTGTAACCGGAGGGTTTTTTCTCCCAGAGTCCTTCCTTTCCTCTCACAACCGCACAGACGTAGGTTAATTGGGACTGTAAATTGGTCCCTAGACTGCAAGTTGATATAAACATGGGATACACTAGGACTAGCGTGAAAGGGTGATCGATGGATGGCGTGTACACAGTGGGCAGCATGTCATGTTTCCATGCCGTCCTCCCTGAACTAAACTAACAAAACATGCAATTGAATACCTTTCAGATGAGCAGGTAGTTCCCGGGAAGCCTTTATGTTTTTGAACAATTCGATCAGATCAGAACCTGTTGGAATCAGTTCGTGAAATGACTCTTGAGTTGCATTTTGACAAAAAGATCAAATTCTCTATAGAAAAATGTCCTGTACCTTCTTCCCCCCATTGCTTATTCAGCAACTCCTCCAGTTTGGGGAGCAGGTGGTGCATTTTCACGAAGCATTTCCATATCAGTTTAAGGACCTGCGGCTCTTTCTCAGTCACCAGGTTGAGGAGAAGTGTGGAACCGGCCGCACGGCTTCCTCTCATCCGTGCGTTTGATGACTCGCTGTGAAGAGTGTAGAGACAAGTAGTTATAGAGCTGTACTGCATGGAAACGGAACCCTCGGCTAAACTTGTCGATGGATTTACTGGAGTCACATAAGTGGTAGAGTGATAGAGCAGTACCACACGGAGACAGGCCATTCAGCCCACATTGTCCATGCCAACCAAGTGGCAATTGTAAGCCAGGGCCATTTGCCTGCATTTGGCCCCAGCCCCGTAAGACTCGGTTTATACTCGCTAGAATTTAGAAGATTGAGAGGGGATCTTATAGAAACTTACAAAATTCTTAAGCGGGTTGGACAGGCTAGATGCAGGAAGATTGTTCCCGATGTTGTGGAAGTCCAGGACAAGGGGTCACAGCTTAAGGATAAGGGGGAAATCCTTTAAAACCGAGATGAGAAGAACATTTTTCACACAGAGAGTGGTGAATCTCTGGAACTCTCTGCCACAGAGGGTAGTCGAGGCCAGTTCATTGGCTATATTTAAGAGGGAGTTAGATGTGGTCCTTGTGGCTAAAGGGATCAGAGGGTATGGAGAGAAGGCAGGTACGGGATACTGAGTTGGATGATCAGCCATGATCATATTGAATGGCGGTGCAGGCTCGAAGGGCCGAATGGCCTACTCCTGCACCTAATTTCTATGTTTCTATGTTTCTAAGCCCCTCCTATCCACTCATCGGTGTGAATGTACTCTGTAATCCCTAATGTTATCCACTTTTCCAGCTTCCTCTGGCATTGTGTTCCAGATATGCTCTCCAGGTAAACCTGTTGTCCCCAGATCCCACCTACATTTTCCCATCTCCCCTCAAGCCTACACCCTCCAGTTTGTGGATCCTTTATCCTGGAAAACAAGACAGTGTTCCCTTTATCCCAGCATCTCCTAGTCTTACACACCTCAGTAAAGTCACCCCTCATTCTCTTGCACACCAATGAAAAAATATCCCAGCCCACCTAACCTCTTAAATATAGTCAATGAACTGTGGCCTCAACTACCTTCTGTGGCAGAGAATTCCACAGATTCACCACTCTCTGTGTAAAAAATGATTTTCTCATCTCGGTCCTAAAAGATTTCCCCCTTATCCTTAAACTGTGTGTGTGGCCCCTTGTTTTGGACTTCCCCAACATCGGGAACAATCTTCCTGCATCTAGCCTGTCCAACCCCTTAAGAATTTTGTACGTTTCTATAAGATCCCCCTCAATCTTCTAAATTCTAGTGAGTACAAGCCGAGTCTTTATAGTCTTTCTTCATATGAAAGTCCTGCCATCCCATTCATTAAAGCATATTGCCATGGTCTGATTGGTTACTGCTTTCTCAAAGAATTAGATTTTTTTAAATTATTATTGAGCCTATCATCTTGCTAACAATAGATGTTAAACGAAATGGCCCAGTGGTTGATGTAAGACATTTTGAAATTCATAGGAGTAAGTTAGTAGCATGTTTAACCCAAGAATTTACATACTAAGGAAGCATGTTGGGGAAAAGGTCAACATGTAGTAGGTAAATTACACTGGAAAATTCAATTATAGATTCAGAAAGTGTTTACATTGTAAAGCATAGCTGGCTGGAGTAACGGTAAATATAGGAGTTTGTAAACCAGGTTGAGGCTAATAAGACTCACCAGGAAATAACCGAAGACCTTTAATAGTATCCATTTGGCAGAGAAGGTTAGAAATGGGGGAAAACAAGGATGTAAGGCTGCAAAGAGAAGTTGATCAACTATTAATTATCCCAAAAATGTAAAAGGTGCATATAACTGTTGTGTTGTGAGTGTTTTGCTAGCGATGTGAATCATTAAAACGCTTTGTGTTGTGTCAGTGTATTACGCCACATCCTGAATATAATGGCATGTTTGACAAACTCACCACTACTGTGATAAGGCTAAATTAAGTTAAAAATATAAGAAGATATTAAATTGGTTCCTGGGCTAGCTTACACCTTATATTCAGTCTCAAATTAGGCTTTTCTCCAGTAGATTAATACAGAAAGGCAAATCTTAGCCTGCCTCAGGTTGCGGTGTATTGAGATAATAAATACAATAACATTTGTTTCCCAAGTGACGAGAGAGGAAGCAGAGAAGTAGCTAGATATCTTTGATGTATTTGAGAAGTAAAATGTCTTACACCAAGTGTCCGATGTTTATGAGGGAGGAGGTGACGAGAGAGGAGAAGCTAGATTGATCTAAGGGACTTTTGACAAACACCTTTGATGTATTTGAGAGGTAAAATGTCTTACACCAAATGCCGATGTTTATAGAAACATAGAAATTAGGTGCAGGAGTAGGCCATTCGGCCCTTCGAGCCTGCACCGCCATTCAATATGATCATGGCTGATCATCCAACTCAGTATCCCGTACCTGCCTTCTCTCCATACCCTCTGATCCCCTTAGCCACAAGGGCCACATCTAACTCCCTCTTAAATATAGCCAATGAACTGGCCTCGACTACCCTCTGTGGCAGGGAGTTCCAGAGATTCACCACTCTCTGTGTGAAAAAAGTTCTTCTCATTTCGGTTTTAAAGGATTTCCCCCTTATCCTTAAGCTGTGACCACTTGTCCTGGACTTCCCCAACATCGGGAGAAATCTTCCTGCATCTAGCCTGTCCAACCCCTTAAGAATTTTGTAAGTTTCTATAAGATCCCCTCTCAATCTCCTAAATTCTAGAGAGTATAAACCAAGTCTATCCAGTCTTTCTTCATAAGACAGTCCTGACATCCCAGGAATCAGTCTGGTGAACCTTCTCTGCACTCCCTCTATGGCAATAATGTCCTTCCTCAGATTTGGAGACCAAAACTGTATGCAATACTCCCGCCGCCATTGCTGCTGACCGACGTCTCTCTCATCCAATCGGCACCCTCGATCATCAGTCCTACCCCCGCTGTCTTGGGGAAAGCGGAGATTTCACCGGGTTTTAAAATCCGGATTACAAAAACTTGGGGGCGATGTCCCCCAACTCTCAAAACAACCCCTCTGCCCCCCCCCCGGATTTTCCGCCCCTGGATGTGATGCATTCTGTTGAAACCTTTATTTTCGTGTACCTCTGACCATGACTAATGTCTGTGAAAGTGCTAAGGAGACAAAAAAAAAACTATATAATGCAATGTTATTCTGTTGTTCAGAGAAGTGGACTGAGGACAGTGAAGTGTCTACATTGGTCACTTGACTGGAGTTCTCCCTCCCTTCCATCGGCCGATAATAAGTAAAGTTTTGAACTGGTCGACCAAACAGTTTATGTGTGTTGTCTGTTTATTAAGAAGTGAACCTGTTAAGTCGTTATAAAAGTAAACTTTTTTCAACTGTACGGGATATTCTTTATGACTGCGCCGTACTGAGCTGTAAATATAGAGGGCAGTACAGCACAAGAATGGACCCTTCGGCCCACAATATTTGTGCAGGAAAACATTTGAGTATCGGCTGAAGTTACCCACTTCTCCCTCTCCCTACCTTGTACTCTTGCTCACTGAAATATCTCTCGTATGCTAGAACGAAGACGACAGTCTCCATCGCCTCTTGAATCGCCTCTTCCAGCCTCTGGCGGTAATGATTTGTCAAATCCAGCAGCTGTGAATCATCACACCTTTCCAGGAGCTCCGTCATCGAAGACATTGGAGGAGCTGTGATGAATCAAAATAATGGAATTATCAAGTGTTGTCTGTTTTCCACCACGGATAGCTGTCACCACCCCCCACTCTGCTAAAAGGCAGACCACATGACGGAGATGAGGCGCTCCGATCAGCGGGTTGCTGTCAGGCCACGTGCCGGATCTACCAGCACCCTGTACGGAGGGAGACCCGGCTGCCATCCTCGACTTGCCCCGACAATGGTCCCCAGGCTGTTGCTGTAACTTATTCCCTGCGGCATCTAAACAATGCGCTAACTCACAACAATTGTCCCTCTCCCACTGTTCAACCCCACGGGTGCATTCTCTTCTTGATTCTGGGTGGACACAATGTCGACACCTTTTGACACAATACACCGTTGCGACATCTCTCCAACCTCTTTCAATACTTCTTGGTCCCTTTCCTTCTCTCCTTATCCCAATACATAACCTATTCCCCATCCGCAAATTTCCCCAACCATTCCAACCCAAATCTCAGCACCTGTCCCACCAGCATGCGATTGCATGCGTCTGGCGCGACCAAACGTGGTGGCTTGAGGCGTACGGCCTCGCGGGGCCGGTCCCACTTCCAACCGCGGAGGCGTCTGGAGTTGTGCGGGGCTGGTCCCAACATCATACTCACCAATCAGCCGGGCAGGAGGCGGGCTGACTGAATTTGGACCTCGCACGGCGTCGGGCGGTGACGTCATCGCACAACGCCATGCGCTAGCCGTACGGCGTCAAGATGCTGTGTACGCCCTCAATGCGGCTGCGGGCCGGCAGGCCGTTGTCGCGCGGGATTTTCGGACAGTGCAAGATTTTTGGAGCCCCGCGCGATGTCGGGACCAGCCCCGCACAACTCCATACGCCTCCGCCGATCAAGGTGGGACCGGCCCCACGAGGCCGTATGCCTCAAGCGACCACGTTTGGTCGCGCTAGACGCATGCTATCTCATGCCGGTGGGACAGGCCCTTTACATTTCACATCATTCAAACATCGTGTCGCATTACAAGACCTTTGACTCGTTTTCTCTTTAGTCTCATTTTGGTCCTGGTTTCATCTCTAACCATCTGACAATCAACACCCCCCTCCCCCCCTCATCCATATCCAACTTTCCCGTGCCGTTCTCCCATCACTTTCCCCCAACTACAATCAACCCTTTCCGGTTCAGGCCTATTTTGACCATCCTAATTCCTTGGTTCTCTCTCATTTCCCCATTAAACCTCGAACAACTCACTGGGAGAAGCTTCCCATCCCTGACAAACATTCACTTATTTTCCCTCATCAGACCTTCAACATCCTTTGTTCACCAAGGCTCACAAAACTTAACTTCTTTGCTTCTTCCGCTAACTGACACGCTGAGTCTGAACAGTTCTCTCACTTATAAAAACCTCTAATCATCACATGTTCGTACCCCTCTAGTAGCTGCTCCCAGACAGTCTTTATACCCAACAAATGACCCTAATGTAGACAGACCTGCCCTATCATTCCTGTACTCTCTCCGGCTCAGGTCTCTTGGCCTTCCGTTGATTCCCTATTCCCTCTCCCCGTGTGTGCTGCAGGTCAGGCAATCTGATCCGGTCACATTGTTGGCAGGGGCGGAAAACCTGGAGGGGCCAGAGGGGACACGTCCCCCCCATGTTTTGAGAGGTGGGGGACACCCCCCCCCCCAGGTTTTTGTAATCCGATTTTAAAATCGCCGCTTTCCGTGAGGCAGTTGGGGTGGGACTGAGGATAGAGCGTGGTGATTGGAGGAGGGAGACGTGGCACAGACCTGCGCCTCATCCGCAGGCAGGATCGATCCAAGCCGGGTCTCCGGCGCTGTCCCGAGTGCCCCCCCCCCCCCCCCGGGTGGCCAGAGAGGTCGGCAGTCAGACACGAGATGTACCCCCAGGCCCACAGCCAGCACAGAGAAACAGCCCTAAACCCAGCTCAACTCTGCCTGTCCTGCCAGGTGAACCTGCCTGGACTTGCGGGAAATATGGAAATATGGCCAGCGCGGAGAAGCAGCGCTGATGTCCCATCAGTCCAGTCAGGGCTGTAGTTAACCCGGCGAGACAGGCAGAGTTGAGCTGCATTTAGCGCTGGATTGAGCCTCCGAAGCCTCGCGCGTGTGAGTGTGCCGCCAAAAAATGGTGTCCCCCGTCCCCTCCATGTTTTGATAGCGAGTTCCCCTCTTGATTGTTGGGACATTTATATCTGACGTAATTCTACAACACACCGTCGTCTGTCCTCGTTGTCGAGGCCACTGGATCTCCTCCCTGGTCCGCTCCATCAGCCATGGTGGTGACTGCCTTTCACACGTCCCGCTGCTCTGTAATAAACAGATTAAAAGCCGGTATTAGACAACAATTGCAAGGAGCAGGACAACACTTTCAGCTGATGACATCACACGCTGTACAGCGTGTAGGAAAGAACTGCAGATGTTGGTTTAAATCACAGATAGACACAAAATGCTGGAGTAACTCAGCGGAACAAGCAGCACCTCTGGAGAGAAGAGGTTTTTTTTAAAACGGGTGACGTGTCAGGTCAAGACCCTTCTTCAGACTGATTCAGTCCAACACATGCTTGTCTTATCAATAAATCAAACCCCTAAATTAATGGAACAAATATACATTGGAGACGGCACTAATGGCAAAGTATCTTTGCAGGAAATAAGATGGGGGAACACATAGTCTGGGTAGCTCTGGAAATTAGGTTTATTTGGAACAATACATGAACATATTAGGAGCAGGAATACGACACTTGGCCTCTTGAGTTTGATATGCCTTTTTGTAAGGTTGCAAGGGGTGGGGCATTCTGAGGAAGTGTTAGAGTGGGGCATTCTGAAACCTTGGGGAGATGTTGTATAGAAACATAGAAAATAGGTGCAGGAGGAGGCCATTCGGCCCTTCGAGCCAGCACCGCAATTCATTGTGATCATGGCTGATCGTCCCCAATCAATACCCCGTGCCTGCCTTCTCCCCATATCCCTTGACTCCACTAGCCCCTAGAGCTCTACCTAACTCTCTCTTAAATCCATCCAGTGACTTGGCCTCCACTGCCCTCTGTGGCAGGGAATTCCACAGATTCACAAATCTCTGGGTGGAAAAGTTTCTCCTCATCTCAGTCTTAAATGACCTCCCCTTTATTCTAAGACTGTGGCCCCTGGTTCTGGACTCGCCCAACATTGGGAACATTTTTCCTGCGTCTAGTTTGTCCAGTCCTTTTATAATTTTATATGTTTCTATAAGACCCCCCTCATCCTTCTAAACTCCAGCAAATACAAGCCTAGTCTTTTCAATCTTTCCTCATATGACAGTCCCGCCATCCCAGAGATCAATCTCGTGAACCTACGCTGCACTGCCTCAATCACAAGAATGTCCTTCCTCAAATTAGGAGACCAAAACTGTACACAATACTCCAGATGTGGTCTCACCAGAGCCCTATACAACTGCAAAAGAACCTCTCTACTCCTATATTGAAACCAAGACCAAAGAGATGGTGGTTAAGTTTGGCAGGTCCAAGCTCCCCCTTCAGCCGGTTAACACTGCAGGGATGGACATTGAGGTGGTGCGGACATATAAATATCTGGGAGTGCACCTTGATAACAAACTGTGTGTAATATTTGCTTTAAGAATTTCACTGTACAGTTACATATTGGACTACTGAACTGTTGAACAAACATCAGTTCCTCTCAGCACTCGGCTCTCCAACTGATTCATCCTCAACAAACAGGGATTATCCTTTGCTATCTTGCAGACATTCTCTATTATCATAGCTGAAAGATACAATTCTGCATTAAATGGTCCTGAACTATCCCAGATGTGGACAGGTGATCTCTTCCTATCTTTAAACAACCTCTAGCATGTAAATCTAAAATATTTGGTTATCTTACCGCTGCCTGCTGCACCTGCATGCCTACTTTCAATGACTGGTGTACCATGACACCCAGGTCTCGTTGCATCTCCCCTTTTCCTAATCGGCCACCATTCGGATAATAGTCTACTTTCCTGGTTTTGCCACCAAAGTGGATAACCTCACATTTATCCACATTATACTGCATCTGCCATGCATTTGCCCACTCACCCATCCTATCCAAGTCACCTTGCAGCCTCCTAGCATCCTCCTCACAACTAACACGGGCGCCCCACGGGACAAAGATGGGTGAGGTGAGGGAGGTCAGTTCACAGGAACTGCACCAGGACATCGAGCTCGCGGGCGGATCGGATTTGGACTTTGAAAATGGCGATGCCTGCGTGTGTAATATGTGCTTTAAGAATTTCACTGTACAGTTACATATTGAACTACTGAACTGTTGAACAAACATCAGTTCCTCTCAGCACTCAGCTCTCCAACTGATTCATCCTCAACAAACAGGGATTATCCTTTGCTATCTTGCAGACATTCTCTATTATCATAGCTGAAAGATACAATTCTGCATTAAATGGTCCTGAACTATCCCAGCTGTGGACAGGTGATCTCTCCCTACCTTTAAACAACCTCTAGCATCTAAATCAAACGTATTTGGTTATCTAACCGCTGTGTGTGATCTGGCCAAGTACAAATGACTAGCATTTGTTACCTGTGTAATAAAGACAATGTGTATTTACTTTATTGATTAAATTAGTGAATGCAGAAAACAGTGGAAGTGCAATGTTGGATGATCCATTATCAGAGCTGGGACTGTAATCAAATGCTGATCAAACTGCTGAGTGTTTCCAGCAAGTTTCTCTTTTTCATTCAGATCTTCTGGAAGAGCAATATTTAAAAAAAATTCCATGCCCAAAAAAACGGTTGTGAAAGTCACACGTCATCCTACAGTGGTCAATAGATTTGTGCAAATATCATATTTCAACTCACATACCCAATAGTCAGTCCCAACTCATTTGAATAATGAAATGAGAACTGACATGTACAAAACGCATTCTGTGTTGCAAATCTGAAATCCTCAAAGTATCCTTTCCTTTTACTATCATTCTGCTGCAACTTCTCCTGGGATCACTCAGTCCCTCGGCCTACTCAACATAAATGTTCACGCATGTAGTACATCCGTCAAAGAGAATGCCTACAAGTCCTTGGTCAGGCTCAAATTGGTGTATTGTGGAGCCGTATGGGATCCTTTCAACAACAACAAGATCACCCTGGAGAAAGTACAACGCCGGGCAGCCCGACTTGTATGTAACGACCACAAGCGCAAATCAAGCCTGAATAATATGCCGACTTCTCTCGGATGGGATACCCTAGAGCTCCGCAGAATCGGGCTAAATGTTATTGCAATTTACAAGGAGATTCACAAAATCACACCATCAAACCTCCCGTTATCCCAGAGCACCAACTGCCATGAAACAAGACAAAATAACAGTCCCTACATCATCGACTGGCTAAATTTCAATAAACTTTAGTACCAATATTCCCTTTACCCAAGGACAATAAGGGAATGGACCCAACACACGTGCTGCTCCCGATGTTAAGTCATTTAAAAAGGGGATTGAGCAACTAGATCTCCTCAACTTGGTGAAAAAGGCCCACTTCAAAATGTAATCACTACTCTACTCACTCCGACCTGCGCCCGATAACCACTGATGAGGTGTTTGCGCACTAATCAACTAGAACCAGAACCAGTCTTATCTGTGACCACAGGGCGAAAAAAATGTGCAACTCTCCGTACAGACGGCTCAGAAAGGCCTTTACTCTGGTAATTGAGGACGTTTTATCAGCAAAAATATCTGAAAGCGGAAATAACAAGCTGACGGTTTCATTATGAAATAGTTCCCATTTAGTAAGTGTAAAACAAACTGGGACATTTGCTTTGACTCCAGCAGACTGCTCAGCTCATTCAACACATCAAGTGTTGGTTACAACTTTATACAAGTGTGTGTGTGATGGATGTGCAGCATTAATCTACACCAACACATCCAATGACAAAACGCAGCAGCAGCTGTTGCTCAACATGACTTTTCTGCTTCAAACTATCACTGGGACACATTTACTCACAACAATACATTCAATGTGTTGCTGACAGACAAGAGAAAATCACATTCAATGGGGGAATTTAACCCAAGTCTCTCCCCGAGATTAGACCCGTCCACTGGGGAGCGGCGGACAAAATACTCACCGATGTCAATCTGCTGTCGTCGCTCCCCACAGCGGCCCTGAGTCTCCCCGCTCCCCACAGCGGCCCGGCTTCCGACAGCGGGACCCCGCTCCCCCGGCCTGGACAGTGGAGCTCCTCTCCTCTCTCCCCTCTCTCTCCTGTCTCTCTCCTCTCCCCGCTGCCCCAGCCCGTGGACTCCCTCTCTTCACTTCTCTTCTCTTCTCTGTTCACCCGCCGCTGCAACAGGTCGGTCGGCAGGAAGGAAGCGACGCCCATCCTGCGCACTGCGTCATCATGGCAGGAAGGAAATTAAACTCAAACCCACAGATGCTGCAGGTCTAAACTCAAACCCACAGATGCTGCAGGTCTAAACTCCAACCCACAGATGCTGCAGGTCTAATTTCACGAGAGCATCAATTGAGGTGTATAGAGTAATGAGATGAGGGATGAAAGGAGGAGGAGCAGTTTAGCACGGTGATACAGGAATTAGCTGAAAGATTGTAGACCTGGTGAAAAGTTTCTCCCACCACAGGATCAGTACAGATCTGGAACTCATAGAAACATAGAAAATAGGTGCAGGAGTAGAGGCCATTCGGCCCTTCGAGCCTCCACCGCCATTCAATATGATCATGGCTGATCATCCAACTCAGTATCCCATCCCTGCCTTCTCTCCCTTTAGCCACAAGGGCCACATCTAACTCCCTCTTAAATATAGCCAATGAACTGTGGCCTCAACTACCTTCTGTGGCAGAGAATTCCACAGCTAAAATTACCTTTGAAGAAACGTATACACTACAGTGTGTGCTTGAAGACTGGTTACCAGAAGGTGGGATCTGACCGATGAACTCTTGCACAACCGACAAAGACACTGTGGGTCGAATAATTGGCTTTCCTCTGTCGTCAATGTATTGAAACCGCAAATGACCAACGGTAGCTGGGGGATGGAGGTACCACTGGTAGACAGAGTGATGAAGACAGGAATCCCAAGCACATTTACACTGGGTGGAGCTGGACATTGTACCACCGTCCCTCAGAGTCAGAAACAAGTCACCCCAGAAACACAGCGACCACCACCCCAGTCACAGATACTGACCCCTAGATCTGGACTCTTCACTCAGGGGAAAAACCAGGAGTCAAGCGTGTTAAATTCTCACATGTACAATGGAACAATTAAATACTTACATGCAGCATAACATGACACCCGGCATACATCCATTCTAGGACATTTCATTCAGGTCATCCCTCATTCATCTATACATTGAAGAACAGAGGCTGAGCATCGGTCTCGCTACACACGGCAACACCAGTCTGATGAAACGATGCAATATTATTCCTTATTTATGTTAATAAATGTTATCTAATACTGGTGCTTCTACAGCAAGGCACCATGTTAATTGTATAATAGTATAAAAAACATTCACACAATACAGCATTGCTGCTTCATTGTCTGCTGGTGAGGGTGGCCTCACATTCCCCAGTCACACCATCTGGCACCATGCTGTCACCCACCCACCCTGTCCCCACCCTGCTGAGCCCCCTCGACACCCTCCACCTCATCCTCCCCCTCCACACCCCATCCTGAACCCTCTCTTCACTCTCCGCACCCCATCCTCCCCCGCCCGATCCCTCTATTCACCCTCCACACCCCTCCTCCCCCTCCTGAACACTCCACACCCCATCCTCCCCATCCTGAACCCTCTCCTCACCCTCCACACTCCATCCTCCCCCTCCTGAACCCTCTCTTCAACCTCCCCGCCTGCGCCCTCTCCTCACCCTCCATACCCCCTCCTGAACCCTCTCCTCACCCTCCATACCCCCTCCCAAACCCTCCATATCCCCTCCTGAACCCTCTCCTCATCCTCCACACTCCATACCCCCTCCTGAGCCCTCTCCTCACCCTCGATACCCCCTCCTGCACCCTCTCCTCACCCTCCACACTCCATACCCCCTCCTGAACCCTCTCATCACCCTCCCCGCCTACACCCTCTCCTCACCCTCCATACCCTCTCATCACCCTCCACACCCCATCCTCACCCTCCTGAACCCTCTCTTCACCCTCCACACCCCATCCTCACCCTCCTTAACCCTCCCCTCACCCTCACCCTCCACTCCCCATCCACACCCTCCTGAACACTCCACACCCCATTCTCCCCTTCCTGAACCCTCACTTCACCCTCCACACCCAATCCCCACCCTACTGAACCCTCTCTGCGTCCTCCACACCCCAACCTCTCCCAACCCCTCTGTGCAATCTCCACATTCCCTTCAGAACCCTCTCTGTACCCTCACCCCTCTCTCCCAAACCCTCTCTGCATCCTACAAAC
The DNA here is from genome assembly GCF_010909765.2 of Amblyraja radiata. NCBI lineage: Eukaryota > Metazoa > Chordata > Chondrichthyes > Rajiformes > Rajidae > Amblyraja > Amblyraja radiata. The sequence goes on along the minus strand of NW_022630657.1, from coordinate 62,642 downwards.
CCCCTGTCCCCATCCTCATGAACAGTGGGCGGCCTGGACAGAGTGGATGTGGAGAGGATATTTCCATCAGTGGGAGAGTCTAGGACCACTAGTCTAGCCTCAGAATTAAAGGATGTACCTCTAGAATGGAGATGATGAGGAATTTTTTGAGCTGGAGGGTGGTAAATCTGTGGGATTCATAGTCGCAGACGGCTGTCATTAGGTATTTTTAAGGCGGAGATTGACAGATTCTTCATTCGTACGGGTGTCAGGGTTATGGGGAGAAGGCAGGAGAATGGGGTTGCGAGGGAGAGATAGATAAGCCCATTCCTTCTCTCCAGAGATGCTGCCTGTGCCGCTGAGTTACTCCAGCTTTTTGTGTCTAACCATGATTGAATGGCGGAGTAGACTAGATGGGCCGACTGGCCTCATTCTGCTGCTCCCCACGGCAGACCCCTCTCTACGCAGTGATGCATAAACTCGGGGCGTCACCGGGCAGCTGCGGCTGCAGAAACCCCTTCACTGATGAGCGGGGACCCGGTTGACAAACGGCGCCGCTCTCCCCGGGGATTCACGGTGGCGCAGCAGTAGAGTTGCTGCCTTACAGCAAAATGCAGCGCCGGAGACCCGGGTTCGATCCCGACTACGGGCGCTGTCTGTACGGAGTTTGCACGTTCTCCCCGTGACATGCGCGGGTTTCCTCCCACATTCCAAAGACGTACAGGTTTGTAGGTTAATTGGTTTGGTGAATGTAAACATTGTCCCCAGTGGGTGTTTGTGACATCCAGTGGTGGTGATTATAGTCAAAGATACAGAGCAACGGAGACGCGCTGTGACCCCTCTCTACCCCCTCTCTATCTACCCCGCTCCTCCTACTCTGCCCCCCTCTCCTCTCACCACCCCCCATTCTCTCCCTACCCCCTTTCTCTTTACCCACCCCCCATCTCCTCACCTCTTCCCTCCCTTCTCCCATCACCCCACATCTCCTCTCCCCCTCCTTCTCCTCTCCCTCGCTCTCCCCCTCCCCCTCTTACCCCTTCTCATCTCCCCCCTCTCCTCCTCTCCCCCATCTCCAGTCCCCCCCTTCTCCATTCCTTCCTTCTCCACCCCCCTCCCCCTTTCTCCTCTCCCCTCCCCCTTCTCCGCTCCCCCATTTCTGATCTCCCCCTCTCCTCTCCACCTTCTCCTCTCCCTCTCCCCCCTTTCTCATCTCCTTCTCCTCCCCTTTCTCCTCTCCCCATCCCCCCTTCTCCTCTACCCTCTCCCCCTTCCTCCCTTCTTTCCCTCTTCCCCTTCTCCTCTCCACCCCTTTTCACCCTCTCCACATCCTCTCACTCCCCCCCTTCTCCACTCCCCTTTCTCCTCTCCCACCCCTTCTCCTCTCACCCTCCCCCTTCTCCTCTCTCTTCCCCCCTTATCCTCCCATCCTCTCCCCATTCTCCTTCCCCTCTCACCCTCTCCGTCTCCTCTCCCCCCTCTCCGCCTCCCCTTCTCCCCCTCCACCATTTTCCTCTCCTCTCTCCCTCTCCCCTCCCCCTTCTCCTCTCCCCCATCTCCTCTCCCACCTACCCCTTCTCCTCTCCCCCCTTCTCCTATCCTCTCCACCTCCCCCTACTCCTCTCGCCCCTTCTCCTCTCCCCCTTCTCCTCTCCCCCTCCCCATTCTCCTCTTCCCCTTACCCCTTCTCCTCTCCCCCTTCTCTTCCCCCCTTCCCCCTTCTCCTCTCCTCTCCACCTCTCCTCTCCCCTCCCCCCTTCACATCCCCCTCCCCCTCCTTCCCCTTCTCCTCTCCCCATCCCCCTACTCGTCTCCCCTTCTCATCTCCGCCTCCCTCCTTCTCCTCTCCCCCGTCTCCTCTCCCCCTCCCCCCTTCTGCTCTCCTCCTTCTCCTCTCCCTCCCCTTCTTACCCTCTCCCCCTATTCCCTCACTGCCCCCCTTCTCCTCTCACCCTCCCCTTCTCCTCTCTCCTCCCCCTTATCCTCTCATCCTCTCCCCTTATACTCTCATCCTCTCCCCTTCTCCTCTCCCCCCTCTCCGCCTCCCCTTCGCCCCCTCCACCCTTCTCCTATCCTCTCCCCACCCCCCTTCTCCTCTCCACCTCCCCCTTCTCCCCTCGCCTCTTCTCCTCTCCCCCTCTCCCCCTTCTCCTACCACCTCTCCGCCTTCCCTTCTCCCTCTCCAGCCTTCTCCTCTCCACCTCCACCTTCTCCCCTCGCCCCTTCTCCTCTCCCCTCCCCCTTCTCCTTTCCTTGCCCCCTCCACCCCTTCTCCACTCCCCTCCCCCTTCTTCTCCCCTCCCCCTTCTTCTCCCCTCCCCTTCTCCTCTCCCCTCCTCTTCTCCACTCCCCCTCCCCCTTCACCTCACCTCCCTTCTCCTCTAGGCCCTTCTCCTTTCGCCCCTTCTCCTCTCGCCCCTTCTCCTTTCGCACCTTCTCCTTTCGCACCTACTCCTCACCCCCTCCCCACTTAACCCCTTCTCCTCTCCCCCCTTCTCCTATCCTCTCCCCCTCCCCCCTTTTCCTCTCGCCCCTTCTCCTCTCCACCCCCCTTCTCCTCTCCCCCTCCCCCTCACCCCCTTCTCTTCTCCCCCACACCCCCTTCTCCCCTCCACCTCTCCCCTTCTCCTCTCCCCTCCCCCCTTCACATCCCCCTCCCCCTTCTCCTCTCCCAATCCCCCCTTATCCTCTCCCCGTCCCCTTCTACTCTCCCCCCTTCTCCTCACCCTTTCTCCTCTCCCCCTCACTTCTCCTCTCCCCCTCCCCCTCCCATCTTCTCCCCTCCCCTTCTCCTCTCCCCCTCTCTCCTTCTCTCCTCTCCCCGTCCTCGCTCTCGCCCCTCCTCTCCTCTCCTCTTTCTTCCTCACCCTCTCCTCCTTCTCCTCTCTCTCCCCCTACCCCTCTCCCCCTTCTCATTTCCCACCTTCTCCCCCCCTTCTCCACTTCCTCCCCTTCTCCTCTCACCCTCCCCCTTATCCTCTCATCCTCTCCCCTTCTCCTCTTCCCCCTCTCCGCCTCCCCTTCTCCCCCTCCACCGTTCTCCTATCCTCTCCCCTCCCCCACCCTCCCTTCGCCTCCCTCCACCGTCTCCTCTCCCCCCTTCTCCTTTCCTCGCCCCATCCACCCCTTCTCCTCCCCCCTCCCCCTTCTTTTCTTCTCCTCCACCCCCTTCTCCTCTCAACCCCTCCCCCCTTCTCTCCTTCTCCCCTCCCCTTCTCCTCTCCCCTCCCCCTTGCCTCCATTCTCCTTTCCCCCCTTTCTCCTCTCCCCCTCCCCTCCCTTCTCCTCTCCCCTCCCCCTTCTTCTCCTCACCCTTTCCCCTCCCCCCTCCCCGCCCTCTCCACCCCTCCCCCTTGCCTCCATCTCCGCCTTTCCCCCTTTCTCCTCTCCCCTCACATTCCCTCACATTCGCCCCATCTTCTCTTCTCCTTCTCTGCCTCCCCCCTTCTCCTCTCCCCCTTCTCCTCTTCCCCCTCCCCCTTCTCCTCTTCCCCCTCCCCCTTCTCCTCTCTCACTGTCTCCTCTCCCCCCTTCCCCTCTCACCTCCCCCCTCCTCCTCCCCCACCTGCTCTCCCCCTCCCCTTCTCCTCTCCCCCTCCCCCTCCCCTCCCCCTAACCCTTCTCTTCTCCCCTTCTCCTCTCCCCCTTCTCCTCTCACCCTCTTACCCCTTTTACTAGAATGTTGCCTGGGTTTCAGCAACTAAGTTACAGAGAAAGGTTGAACAAGTTAGGGCTTTATTCTTTGGAGCGCAGAAAGTTATGGGGGGACTTGATAGAGGTCTTTAAAATGATGAGAGGGATAGACAGAGTTGACGTGGATAAGCTTTTCCCACTGAGAGTAGGGAAGATTCAAACAAGAGGACATGACTTGAGAATTAAGGGACAGAATTTTAGGGGTAACATGAGGGGGACCTTCTTTACTCAGAGAGTGGTAGCTGTGTGGAATGAGCTTCCAGTGAAGGTGATGGAGGCAGGTTCGTTTTTATCATTTAAAAATAAATTGGATAGTTATATGGACGGGAAAGGAATGGAGGGTTATGGTCTGAGTGCAGGTAGATGGGACTAGGGGAGAATACGTGTTCGGCACGGACTAGAAGGGTCGAGATGGCCTGTTTCCGTGCTGTAATTGTTATATGGTTATATGATTATAGCCCAGGCCTGGACTCTGCAGGGTCTCCATGATGTCAGGTGATGTCTGCAGTACCACCACCAGTCCCACTTCACAGGAGAATCATCCGTCTCATCTCTACAGGACGCTGCCCAAACCCGCCCAAAGGTTCATCGGACGGAGTTACTGGGAGGGAGCTGGAGAGGTCAGGCGCGAAGTGTGGCCCAGTAGGCGGGTGAACTAGGTTCATGCCTACAGCCAATCAAAGTAGGTGGAGGCGCCCCACGGGACACATAGATGGGTGAGGTGAGGGTGGTAAGTTCACAGGAACTGCACCAGGACATCGAGATCGCGGGCGGATCTGATTTGGACTTTGAAAATGGCGATGCCTGCATGTGTAATATTTGCTATAAGAATTTCACTGTACAGCTACATATTGAACTACTGAACTGTTGAACAAACACCTGTTCCTCTCAGTACTCAGCTCTCCAACTGATTCATCCTCAACAAACAGGGGTTATCCTTTGCTCTCTTGCAGACATTCTCTATTATCATAGCTGAAAGATACAATTCTGCATTAAATGGTGCTACCTCTGGTCCTGAACTATCCCAGCTGTGGACAGGTGATATCTCATTACCTTTAAACAACGTCTAGCATCTAAATCAAACATATTTGTTTATCTTACCGTTGTGTGCGATCTGGCCAGGTATAAATGACAACCATTTGTTACCAGTGTATTAAAGACAATGTGTATTTACTTTATTGATTAGTGAAAGCAGAAAACTATGTAAGTCCAATGGTGGATGATCCATTATCAGAACTGGGACTGTAATCCAATGCTGCTCAAACTGCTGTGTTTCCAGCATGTCAGCATTTTCTCTTTTTTCTTCAGATCCTCTGGAATAGCAATATTTGTTTTTAATTCCCATGCCCAAAAAACTGGTTGCAAAAGTCACACGTCATCCTACAGTGGTCATTAGATTTGTGTAAATATAACAATATAACAATTACAGCACGGAAACAGGCCATCTCGGCCCTACAAGTCCGTGCCAAACAACTTTTTTCCCTTAGTCCCACCTGCCTGCACTCATACCATAACCCTCCATTCCCTTCTCATCCATATGCCTATCCAATTTATTTTTAAATGATACCAACGAACCTGCCGCCACCACTTCCACTGGAAGCTCATTCCACACCGCTACCACTCTCTGAGTAAAGAAGTTCCCCCTCATGTTACCCCTAAACTTCTGTCCCTTAATTCTGAAGTCATGTCCTCTTGTTTGAATCTTCCCTATTCTCAAAGGGAAAAGCTTGATCACATCAACTCTGTCTATCCCTCTCATCATTTTAAAGACCTCTATCAAGTCCCCCCTTAACCTTCTGCGCTCCAGAGAATAAAGACCTAACTTATTCAACCTATCTCTGTAACTTAGTTGTTGAAACCCAGGCAACATTCTAGCAAATCTCCTCTGTACTCTCTCTATTTTGTTGACATCCTTCCTATAATTGGGCGACCAAAATTGTACACCATACTCTAGATTTGGTCTCACCAATGCCTTGTACAATTTTAACATTACATCCCAGCTTCTATACTCAATGCTCTGATTTATAGTGAATGTCATACTTCCATTCACATTCCCGATAGTTCCAACTGGTTTGTTGTCATTTCATTATTGTACAGAACGCATTCTGTGTTGCAAATCCTAAATCCTTAATTTTCCCCTTACTATCATTCTGCTGCTCCTTCTCCTGGGATCACAGTCTCCGCTATGACCAGAGGATGATAAAAATGTGCACTCTCCTTACAGAAAGCTGGGAAATGACTTTACTCTGGCAATGGAGGAATTTGCCCACCACAAATAACTGAAAACGGAAATAACAAAAAGCTGACGGTTTCATTATGAATAGTTCCCTGAACATTCAGCCATTTAGTAACTGTAATACAAACTCCGACATTTGCTTTGACTCCACCAGACTGCTGAACGCTTTCACCACATCAACTGTTAGTTACAACTTTATACAAGTCTGTGTGATTTGCAGCATCTACACAAACACATCCAATGACAAAACACAGTTGTTGCTCAACATGACTTTTCTGCTTCAAACTATCACTGGGACACATTTACTCACAACAATAAATTCAATGTGTTGCAGACAGACAAGAACAAATCACATTCAATGGGGAATTTAACCCAAATCTCTCCCCAAGATTAGAGCTGTCCACTGGAGAACGGCGGACAAAATACTCACCGATGGATGGATGGATGTCAATCTGCTGTCCTCGCTCCCTGGCCCTGAGTCTCCCCGACTGCTCAGACACCGCGGTGGGCCCCACTCCCCACAGCGGCCTGGACAGTGGAGTCCCTCTCCTCTCCTCTCCTCTTCCTGCTCCCGCAGCCCGTGGACTCCCTCTCTTCTCTTCTCTTCTCTCTTCCCCCGCCGCTGCAACAGGTCGGTCGGCAGGAAGGAAGGAAGGAAGCGACGCCCATCGGGTGACTTGCCAGTGTGCACATGAGCACTGCATCATCATGGCGGGGGCTGGGACAAGTCCATCACCGGGAAGGAAATTAAACAAACCCACAGATGCTGCAGGTCTAATATCAAACCCACAGATGCTGCAGGTCTAATATCAAACCCACAGATGCTGCAGGTCTAAACTCAAACCCACAGATGCTGCAGGTCTAATATCAAACCCACAGATGCTGCAGGTCTAATATCAAACCCACAGATGCTGCAGGTCTAATATCAAACCCACAGATGCTGCAGGTCTAAACTCAAACCCACAGATGCTGCAGGTCTAATATCAAACCCACAGATGCTGCAGGTCTAATATCAAACCCACAGATGCTGCAGGTCTAATATCAAACCCACAGATGCTGCAGAGCGTGCACATCTCTGAATATCTTTCCTGCTTCGAGAACACTGATGCAATTGTCAAGAAAGCTCATCAGCGCCTCTACTTCCTGAGAAGATTAGGGAGAGTTGGTTTGTCACGGAGGACTCTCTCTCTAACTTCTAAAGGTACACAGTAGAGAGCATGCTGACCGGTTGCTCGTGGCTTGGTTCGGCAACTTGAGAGCCCAGGAAAGGAAGAGACTACAAAAAGTAGTAAACACTGCCCAGACCATCATCGGCTCTGACTTTCCTTCCATCGAGGGGATTTATCGAAGTCGTTGCCTCAAAAAGGCTGGCAGCATCATCAAAGACCCACACCATCCTGGCCACACACCCATCTCCCTGCTACCTTCAGGTAGAAGGTACAGGAGCCTGAAGACTGCAACGACCAGGTTCAGGAATAGCTACTTACCCACAGCCATCAGGCTATTAAACCTGGCTCGGACAAAACTCTGAACATTAATAACCCATTATCTGTCATTTTGCACTTTATCAGTTTAATTATTCATGTGTTTTGTAGTCAATGCCTACTATGTTCTGTGTGCTGAAGCAAAGCAAGAATTTCATTGTCCTATCAGGGACACATGACAATAAACTTGAACTTGAACGAGGTCTAAACACAAACCCACAGATGCTGCAGGTCTAATATCAAACCCTCAGATGCTGCAGGTCTAATATCAAACCCACAGATGCTGCAGGTCTAAACACAAACCCACAGATGCTGCAGGTCTAAATTCAAACCTACAGATGCTGCAGGTCTAAACACAAACCCACAGATGCTGCAGGTCTAAACTCAAACCCATAGATGCTGCAGGTCTAATATCAAACCCACAGATGCTGCAGGTCTAAACTCAAACCCACAGATGCTGCAGGTCTAAACTCAAACCCTCAGATGCTGCAGGTCTAAACTCAAACCCATAGATGCTGCAGGTCTAAACTCAAACCCACAGATGCTGCAGGTCTAAACTCAAACCCATAGATGCTGCAGGTCTAATATCAAACCCACAGATGCTGCAGGTCTAATATCAAACCCACAGATGCTGCAGGTCTAATATCAAACCCATAGATGCTGCAGGTCTAATATCAAACCCACAGATGCTGCAGGTCTAAACTCAAACCGGATAACACAAACTCAAGTTCCCATTTAGGTTACACACGACGTCTACTTTAAAATATCGATGAGTCCAAATGGTGAACTCTCTCCCCCAACAGATCCTGCCACACATATCATGGGTGGAATTGGCTGCTCACAACTTCTGCTCAAATAAAACAAATGCTGTTCCGACACGTAAACACAACTCAAACATTAACCTCACATTTCTAATTCCAAGAAAGGTTACAATTGGCAAAGTCACCGGCTGTTAGGTGGTTAAGTGGAATAAGTTTGGAAATTATTAACTGTATTTGGAACTTTGATAAATGATTGGAAAGGCTAAATTTCACGAGAGCATCAATTGAGGTGTATAGAGTAATGAGATGAGGGATGAAAGGAGGAGGAGCAGTTTAGCACGGTGATACAGGAATTAGCTGAAAGATTGTAGACCTGGTGAAACGTTTCTCCCACCACAGGATCAGTACAGATCTGGAACTCATAGAAACATAGAAAATAGGTGCAGGAGTAGAGGCCATTCGGCCCTTCGAGCCTGCACCGCCATTCAATATGATCATGGCTGATCATCCAACTCAGTATCCCATCCCTGCCTTCTCTTCCTTTAGCCACAAGGGCCACATCTAACTCCCTCTTAAATATAGCCAATGAACTGTGGCCTCAACTACCTTCTGTGGCAGAGAATTCCACAGCTAAAATTACCTTTGAAGAAACGTATACACTACAATGTGTGCTTGAAGACTGGTTACCAGAAGGTGGGATCTGACCGATGAACTCTTGCACAACCGGCAAAGACACTGTGGGTCGAATAATTGGCTTCCTCTGTCCTCAATGTATTGAAACCGCAAATGACCAACGGTAGCTGGGGGATGGAGGTACCACTGGTAGACACAGTGATGAAGACAGGAATCCCAAGCACATTTACACTGGGTGGAGCTGGGCAGCCCTGCATTGTTCCACCGTTCCTCAGAGTCAGAAACAAGCCACCCCAGAAGTATAGCGACCACCACCCCAGTCACAGATACTGACCCCTAGATCTGGACTCTTCACTCAGGGGAAAAACCAGGAGTCAAGAGTGTTAAATTCTCACATGCACAATGGAACAATTAAATACTTACATGCAGCATAACATGACACCCGGCATACATCCAATCTATGGACATTTCATTCAGGTCACCCCTCATTCCTCTAAACACTAAAGAACAAAGGCTGAGCATCGGTCTCGCTACACACGGCAACACAAGTCTGATGAAACTTGATGCAATATTATTCCTTATTTATGTCGATAAATGCTATCTAATACTGGTGCTTCTACAGCAAGGCATCATGTTAATTGTATAATAGTACAAAAACATTCACACAATACAGCATTGCTGCTTCATTGTCTGCAGGCGAGGATGGCCTCACATTTCCCACAGTCACCCCATCTGGCACCATGCTGTCACCCACACACCCTGTCCCCACCCTGCCGAGCCCCCTCGACACCCTCCACAACCTCCTGAACCCTCCCCACTCCACCCACCTGAACCCTCTTTTCACCCTCCACACCCATCCTCCCCTCCTGAACATCCCACACCCCCCCCCCCCCTCCTGAACACTCCACACCCCACCCCCCCTCCTGAACACTCCACACCCCACCCCCCCTCCTGAACACTCCACACCCCACCCCCCCTCCTGAACACTCCACACCCCATCCCCCCCTCCTGAACACTCCACACCCCACCCCCCCCCCCCTCCTGAAACACTACACACCTCATCCTCCCCTCCTGAATACTCCACACCCCCATCCCACCCTCCTGAACACTCCACACCCCTTCCCTGATGAGCGGGTACCCCGTTGACAAACGGCGCCACTCTCCCCGGGGATTTGCCGTGGCGCGTACAGCGGTAGAGTTGCTGCCTTACAGCAAAATGCAGCGCTGGGGACCTGGGTTCGATCCCGACTACGGGCGCTAACCGTACGGAGTTTGCACGTTCTCCCCGTGACCTGCGTGGGTTTTCTCCCAGATCTCCGGCTTCCTCCCACATTCCAAAGACGTGCAGGTTTGCAAGTTAATTGGCTTGGTGAATGTCAACATTGTCCCTAGTGGGTGTAGGATACGTTTGTGACATCCAGTGGTGGTGATTATAGGCAAAGATACAGAGCAACGGAGACGTGCTGTATCCCCTCTCTACCCCCTCCCTATCTGCCCCCCTCCTCTCACCCCCCTCTCCTCTCTCCCCACCCCCGTTCTCTTTACCCGCCCCCTTCTCCTCTCCCCCTACCCCCCTTCTACTCTTCCCCTCCCCCCTTCTCCTCTCCCCCACCCCCCTTCTCCTCTCCCTCCCCCCTCTCCTCTCCCCACCCCTTCTCTCTCCCCCTTCTCCTCTCCCTCACCCCTTCTCCTCTCCCTTTCCCCTCTCTCCCTCCCCCCTTCTCCTCTCCCCTTCCCCCTTCTCCAATATTTGCTGTTGTGGGTTGTCGGGAGGTATTGTAGGTGAATGCTAGTAAAACTACTCCCTGACAGTCGCCTAGATAGTCACCTCAGTGGGACAGGTCGATAAGTGAGTGGGAATAGCGTAGATCAGGAGAGCCGTGACCAGCTGTGTCACTCCTTGTCCATCCCACTCTCCAAGTCGCGTATAGACACAAAATGCCGGAGTAACATCCAATTTCCTCTCTGTGTCTGTGGACCCACTCCAAGCACCAAAGGCCCATTGGTCTGTGGAGCTGCTCGATACATGATTGGCTTTGTAGAGATCGGAGCCAGATGTCACCGTGTACCGGCATTCGGCCCTACACAGCCCTGCTAGCCCGACAGGGTTCAGTTTAGAGATACAGCGCGGAAACAGGAGGCAAAAGTCGGCCATCTTGAAACAGGCCCCAAACTCTCGCCCTCCTCTCCCTGCTTCACTTCATCCCTTTTTACTTCGCATCCAGCGCGGAAACAGGCCCTTCGGCCCACCGAGTCCGTACTAGCCGACCAGCGTTCGCCCGTTCACACACACTAGTTTAGTTTAGAGATACAGCGGGGAAACAGGCTTCGGCCCCACCGAGTCCGTACTAGCCCCGACCAGCGATCAATCGCCCGTTCACACACTAGTCTAGTTCAGAGATACAGCGCGGAAACAGGCCCTTCGGCCCCACCGAGTCAGTACTAGCCCGACCAGCGATCGATCGCCCGTTCACACACTAGTTTAGTTCAAAGACACAGCACGGAAACAGGAGGCAAAAGTCGGCCATCTTGAACCAGGCCCCAAACTCTCGCCCTCCTCTCCCTGCTTCAACTATTCCCTTTTTACTTCAGAGATACAGCGCGGAAACAGGCTTTGGCCTAGCGAGTCCGTGTCGACCAGCGATCGCCCGCACATCAACACTATCCTACACACACTAGGGACAATTTACACGAGTCAGAATATAGAAGAGAGATCGAGCAACTGTCCATATGGTGCCAGCGCAATAACCTGGCCCTCAACACCAGCAAAACCAAGGAACTGATTGTGGACTTTGGAAGGAGTAGGAGGGGGACCCACAGCCCCATTTATATCAACGGGTCGATGGTTGAAAGGGTCAAGAACTTCAAATTCCTGGGCGTGCACATCTCTGAAGATCTTTCCTGGTCCGAGAACACTAACGCAATTATCAAAAAAGCTCATCAGCGCCTCTACTTCCTGAGAAGATTACGGAGAGTCGGATTGTCAAGGAAGACTCTCTCTAACTTCAACAGGTGCACAGTCGAGAGCATGCTGACCGGTTGCATCGTGGCTTGGTTCGGCAATTTGAGCGCCCTGGAGTGGAAAAGACTACAAAAAGTAGTAAACACTGCCCAGTCCATCATCGGCTCCGACCTTCCTTCCATCGAGGGGATTTATCGCAGTCGCTGCCTCAAAAAGGCTGGCAGTATCATCAAAGACCCACACCATCCTGGCCACACACTCATCTCCCTGCTACCTTCAGGTAGAAGGTACAGGAGCCTGAAGACTGCAACAACCAGGTTCAGGAATAGCTACTTCCCCTCAGCCATCAGGCTATTAAACCTGGCTCGGACAAAACTCTGATTATTAACAACCACTTTCTGTTATTTGCACTTTACCAGTTTATTTATTCATGTGTGTATATATTTATATCATGGTATATGGACACATTTATCTGTTTTGTAGTAAATGCCTACTATTTTCTGTGTGCTTAAGCAAAGCAAGAATTTCATTGTCCTATACAGGGACACATGACAATAAACTCACTTGAACTTGAACTTGCTTGTAATACAGTGGCTTGCAAAAGTATTCATACCCCTTGAACTTTTCCACATTTTGTCACGTTACAACCATAAACGTAAATGTATTTTATTGGGATTTTATGTGATAGACCAACACAAAGTGGCGCATAATTGTGAAGTGGAAGGAAAATGATACATGGTTTTCACATTTTTTTACAAATAAAAAACTGAAAAGTGTGGCGTGCAAATGTATTCAGCCCCCTTTACTCTGATACCCCTAAATAAAATCCAGTGCAACCAATTGCCTTCAGAAGTCACCTAATTAGTAAATAGAGTCCACTTGTGTGTAATCTAATCTCAGTATAAATACAGCTGTTCTGTGAAGGCCTCAGAGGTTTGTTAGAGAACATTAGTGAACAAACAGCATCATGAAGCCCAAGGAACACACCAGACAGGTCAGGGATAAAGTTGTGGAGAAGTTTAAAGCAGGGTTAGGTTATAAAAAAAATCCCAAGCTTTGAACATCTCACGGAGCACTGTTCAATCCATCATCCGAAAATGGAAATAGTATGGCACAACTGCAAACCTACCAAGACATGGCCGTCCACCTAAACTGACAGGCCGGGCAAGGAGAGCATTGATCAGAGAAGCAGCCAAGAGGCCCATGGTAACTCTGGAGGAGCTGCAGAGATCCACAGCTCAGGTGGGAGAATCTGTCCACAGGACAACTATTAGTCGTGCACTCCACAAATCGGGCCTTTATGGAAGAGTGGCAAGAAGAAAGCCATTGTTGAAAAAAAGCCATAAGAAGTCCCGTTTGCAGTTTGCCACAAGCCATGTGGGGGACACAGCAAACATGTGGAGGAAGGTGCTCTGGTCAGATGAGACCAAAATTGAAGTTTTTGGCCTAAATGCAAAACGCTATGTGTGGCGGAAAACTAACACTGCACATCACCCTGAACACACCATCCCCACTGTGAAACATGGTGGTGGCAGCATCATGCTGTGGGGATGCTTTTCTTCAGCAGGGACAGGGAAGCTGGTCAGAGTTGATGGGAAGATGGATGGAGCCAAATACAGGGCAATCTTGGAAGAAAACCTGTTAGAGTCTGCAAAAGACTTGAGACTGGGGCGGAGGTTCACCTTCCAGCAGGACAACGACCCTAAACATACAGCCAGAGCTACAATGGAATGGTTTAGATCAAAGCATATTCATGTGTTAGAATGGCCCAGTCAAAGTCCAGACCTAAATCCAATTGAGAATCTCTGGCAAGACTTGAAAATTGCTGTTCACAGACGCTCTCCGTCCAATCTGACTGAGCTTGAGCTATTTTGCAAAGAAGAATGGGCAAAAATTTCAGTCTCTAGATGTGCAAAGCTGGTAGAGACATACCCCAAAAGACTTGCAGCTGTAATTGCAGCGAAAGGTGGTTCTACAAAGTATTGACTCAGGGGGGCTGAATACTTTTGCACGCCACACTTTTCAGTTTTTTATTTGTAAAAAAATTTGAAAACCATGTATCATTTTCCTTCCACTTCACAATTATGCACCACTTTGTGTTGGTCTATCACATAAAATCCCAATAAAATACATTTACATTTGTGGTTGTAACGTGACAAAATGTGGAAAAGTTCAAGGGGTATGAATACTTTTGCAAGCCACTGTAAGTCCATTGGGACGACAGATGGCACAATGGGCTAAGTGTTCGGCTGGCGACCGGAAGGTAGCCGGTTCGAATCCCGCTTGGAGTGCATACTGTCGTTGTGTCCTTGGGCAAGACACTTCACCCACCTTTGCCTGTGTGTGAATGTGTGTGAGTGATTGGTGGTGGTCGGAGGGGCCGTAGGCGCAGATTGGCAGCCACGCTTCCGTCAGTCTGCCCCAGGGCAGCTGTGGCTACAGAAGTAGCTTACCACCACCGAATGTGACTGAGGAGTGAATGAATAATGCGATGTAAAGCGACTTGAGTATTAGAAAGGCGCTATATAAATCCCATCCATTATTATTATTATTATAAATGCAGACCACGTCTTTTGGAAGTGGTCTGCTTTGCCTGCTAGGAGGAGTCTCATATCTTCCAGGTGTAATGTTTCGAACATGTTTGAAATCCACATTTTTATTGTTGGTATAGGAGCGTTTTTCCAGAATTTGAGTATAAGCTTTTTTCCCACTATTAGCCCGTAATTAAGTAAATTCTTTTGAAACACGTTTAGTTCAGGGCTACCTTCCGTTGTTCCAAAAATAATCCATTCTGGTTTCGGTATGAGTTTTATTTTAAATAATTTTGTGAAGATTTCAAATATTTCGTTCCAGAATTTTTGGATTTTTATACAAAAAACAAAAGAGTGCGCTATGGTAGCTTCATGAGACTGACATTTATCACAAATGGGTGAGACGTTGGGGAAAAGTTTATTTATTTTGTTTTTTGAATAGTATAGTCTATGTAATGTTTTGAATTGAATTAGAGTATGTCGTACGTTGATCGAGCATTTATGCACATATAGTAAGTGTTTATCCCAGCTCTCTTTTGAAATTGTTATAGCTAGTTCTTGTTCCCAGTCTCTTCTAATACCATCAGTTGTAGGTATTTCTATATTTAAAATAGTGTTGTATAAGTATGATATTAGGTTTGCTGATTCGGCCTTTGTCTTCATTGCTTCGTCCAGTAAGTCTGGAGGCATGTTATGATAGTCTTTTATATTTTTTCAGATAGTCACACAATTGAAGATATTTAAAATATTGATTATTTCTCAAATTATATTTCAGTTGTAATTGTTGAAATGATAATAAATTTCCAAATTCATACAAGTCTCCGAGCGTTTTGATTCCCATTCTTTCCCATTGTGTAAATGATTTATCTATAATTGAAGGTTTAAACGACGGGTTATTGACTATTGGTATTAAAAGAGATAGATTTCTTAATTTTAGATTCTGTTTTATTTGTTTCCAAGTTCTAATTGTGCTATGTATCATTGGATTTTTATTGTAATTTTTGTTATTCAGATTCATTGGTGAGAGGAGAGTCGCTCCTGTATTACACGGAGAGCAGTCCTCTCTCTCCATTACAATCCAGTCCACCTGCTGGGCAGAGTTGTCCAGCAGGTGAATCATATTTTTAATGATTCCAATCGACTGCCCAATTATAGTACATAAAGTTAGGGAGCGCTAGACCACCCATCTCTTTTGGTTTACTAAGGTGTGTTCTTTGTATTCTGTGGGATTTATAATCCCATACAAAATTTGTAATGTTTGAGTCCAATTTTTTGAAAAACTTTTTTGGAAGATATATAGGTATTGATTGGAATAAATATAGGATTTGTGGTAAAAATATCATTTTTATGGCATTTATTCGACCTATTAAAGACATCGGGAGCGTTTTCCAGAATTTGATTAGATTATTTAGTTTCTTAAGTAAGGGACTATAATTGGCATTAAACATAGCGTGATAGTTTCTAGTAATTTCAATTCCCAAATATTTGAATTTTTCTGTGGCTATTTTAAAGGGGAATTTCAAGAGATGTGTTGAGTCTTTCGGTTTTATCGACATGATTTCACTTTTGTTCCCTCTCTTCACCCTCCACACCCCATCCTCCCCCTCCTGAACACTCCACACCCCCCCCTCCTGAACACTCCACACCCCATCCCCCCCTCCTGAACACTCCACACCCCATCCCCCCCTCCTGAACACTCCACACCCCATCCTCCCCTCCTGAACACTCCACACCCCTTCCCTGATGAGCGGGGACCCGGTTGACAAACGGCGCCACTCTCCCCGGGGATTCACCGTGGCGCGTACAGCGGTAGAGTTGCTGCCTTACAGCAAAATGCAGCGCTGGAGACCTGGGTTCGATCCCGACTACGGGCGCTAACCGTACGGAGTTTGCACGTTCTCCCCGTGACCTGCGTGGGTTTTCTCCCAGATCTCCGGCTTCCTCCCACATTCCAAAGACGTGCAGGTTTGCAAGTTAATTGGCTTGGTGAATGTCAACATTGTCCCTAGTGGGTGTAGGATACGTTTGTGACATCCAGTGATGGTGATTATAGGCAAAGATACAGAGCAACGGAGACGTGCTGTATCCCCTCTCTACCCCCTCCCTATCTGGTCCCCTCCTCTCACCCCCCTCTCCTCTCTCCCCACCCCCGTTCTCTTTACCCGCCCCCTTCTCCTCTCCCCCTCCCCCCTTCTCCTCTCCCCCTCACCCCCTTCTCCTCTCCCCCTCACCCCCTTCTCCTCTCCCCCTCACCTCCTCTCTCCTCTCCCCACCCCTCCTTCTCTTTATCTGCGCCCCTTCTCCTCTCCCCTACCCCCCATCTACTCCCCTCTCTCCCCCCCCCCCACCATCTCCTCTCCCCACTCCCTTCTCCTCTCCCCCAACAGAAACCACCATATTAAGGACAGAATAATATGGACATAAAACAACAACAACTTCCTGTGTTATTGGGGAAGGTGAAGCAAGACAGATAATTTACAGCAGGCGCAAGGTGCTCGCCCCCCCCCCCCCCCCCCCCCCACAAAACTGTGTTACACTCGCTCCCGGGCGGATAAACTGTGTTACACTCGCTCCCGGGCGGATAAACTGTGTTACATTCGCTCCCGGGCGGATAAGCTGTATTACACTCGCTCCCGGGCGGATAAACTGTGTTACACTCGCTCCCGGGCGGATAAACTGTGTTACACTCGCTCCCGGGCGGATAAGCTGTATTACACTCGCTCCCGGGCGGATAAACTGTGTTACACTCGCTCCCGGGCGGATAAGCTGCAGCTTTCGACGCCCGTTATCCTCCCGACTCCGACGCTTTCTCCCCGCCCCCCCTTCACCGTCCATCCGCCGCTGAGAACATTTGCCGCCGCCGCCGCCGCTGTTAAACCGCTCCTGACCTCAGGCTCGGCCTCCAGCTGTTGCCCTGATGTCGCTGATTGATTGATTGATTGATTGATTGATTGATTGATCCACCCGCCCACATACCCCACACACACACACTCACCCACCCCGACTGTCGACCATCGCTCCCGGGCGGGCGGGCGGGCGCGCGGACACAGACCGCACTGTTGCCGTCAACGGGAGACTTGACTGACGTCATGACTGGCTGCCGGGAGTCAAGATGGCCGCCGGGATCCCAGCCACCAACTGTCGCCGCTCGCGCTCGCGCTCCAGCTCCACCCGGACTGCCAGTAGTCAAGATGGCCGCCTCTGGCTTCACCCCCGCATCGACGTCAACGGGAGACTGGACTGGACTGGACTGGACCTGCCAGTAGTCAAGATGGCCGCCGGGATCCCAGCCACCAACTGTCGCCGCTCCCGCTCGCGCTCCCTCAGCCGTTGCCGCCCGTTGTTTCCCGCCGTTTCCAGAAGGTTCTTCACCAACGGCCGCTCGCCCGCCCGCCCGCGCGCTCGGTCACTGGGAGTTCGTTCGCTTCTCCACGGCCGACCTTCACATTCCCGCTGGAAATGGGCTGAATAAACACAGGTGGGAAGTTTAAATCATCTTGAATAATGACAACAACGTGTAGTAGACACACAGACAGAGCGGGCGAGGGGCCAGGTGTGAACCTGAACTAACAACTAACAACCTCTGTCTGTCGGTCTACTACAACATGTAGTAGACAGACAGACAGAGGTTGTTAGTTGTTAGTTCAGGTTGTTAGGATGGGATACTGAGGTGGGGGCTCCAGGGCCGAGTCGGGTCTCCGCTGCTGCCGCCGCTACAGCTCCGGGGCCGAGTCGGGTCTCCGCTGCCGCCGCCACAGCTCCAGGACCGAGTCGGGTCTCCGCTGCCGCTGTCACAGCTCCAGGGCCGAGTCGGGTCTCCGCTGCCGCTGCTACAGCTCCAGGGCCGAGTCGGGTCTCCGCTGCCGCCGCCACAACTCCAGGGCCGAGTCGGGTCTCCGCTGCTGCTGCCGCTGCTACAGCTCCGGGGCCGAGTCGGGTCTCCGCTGCCGCTGCTACAGCTCCAGGGCCGAGTCGGGTCTCCGCTGCTGCTGCCGCTGCTACAGCTCCGGGGCCGAGTCGGGTCTCCGCTGCCGCTGCCGCCGCCACAGCTCCAGGGCCGAGTCGGGCTCTGCTGCTCCCGCCGCCACAGCTCCAGGGCCGAGTCGGGTCACCGCTGCCGCTGCCGCTGCCACAGCTCCGATGCCGCCAGCTCCGCCATTAGGCCTCGGCGCAGACGGAGACGGGGACGGGGAATACGACCGAAGAAAAAGTCGCATCCCCCGAAGGAAGAGACCAAAGCATGTTTCTCCCACCCCACCCACACACATACACAACTTAATAAAAACAAAATTAACTAAAACATGACAAGGAACAAAACGAAAGAAAAAAAACAGACGGACTGCAGGTGGGCCGCAGCTGTTAAGCCAGCGCCGCCATCTATGGCATGCTGGCATGAACATCAATTGCCCTCTGTAAATGTGCCCCTAATATGCAGAATGTGAGATAACATAAAACTAGTGTGAGCGGGTGATCGATTGATGATTGGCATGGACTCGCTGGGCCGAAGGGCCTGTTTGCATACTGTGCCTCTGAACTCTGAATGCTAAAGCTAAAGTGTGAGAATAAGTTGCGTTTAATGTCGCAACGGTGTATTGTGTCAAAAGGTGTCAACATTGTGTCCATCCAGAATCAAGGGTCACAGTTTAAGGATAAGGGGGAAATCTTTTCGGACTGAGATGAGGAAAACATTTTTCACACAGAGAGCGGTGAATCTGTGGAATTCTCTCCCGCAGAAGGTAGTTGAGGCCACAGTTCATTGGCTATATTTAAGAGGGAGTTAGATGTGGCCCTTGTGGCTAAAGGGATCAGGGGGTATGGAGAGAAGGCAGGTACAGGATACTGAGTTGGATGATCAGCCATGATCATATTGAATGGCGGTGCAGGCTCGAAGGGCCGAATGGCCTCTACTCCTGCACCTATTTTCTATGTTTCTAAGAAGAGAATGCACCCGTGGGATTGAACAGTGGGAGAGGGACAATTGTTGTGAGTTAGCGCATTGTTTAGATGCCGCAGGGAATAAGTTACAGCAACAGCCTGGTGACCATTGTCAGGACAAGTCGAGGATGGCAGCCGGGTTTCCCTCCCTCCGGGCAGTGTGTGGGTAGATCCGGCACATGGCCTGACAGCAACCCGCTGATCGGAGCACCTCATCTCCGTCATGTGGTCTGCCTTTTAGCAGAGTGGGGGTGGTGACAGCTATGGGTGGAGGAAAACAGACAACCCTTGATAATTCCATTATTTTGATTCATCACAGCTCCTCCAATGTCTTCGCTGACGGAGCTCCTGGAAAGGTGTGATGATTGGCAGCTGCTGGAATTAACAAATCATTACCGCAAGAAGCTGGAAGCGGCGACTCAAGAGGCGGTGGAGAATGTCGTCTTCGTTCTAGCATACGAGAGATATTTCAGTGAGCTAGAGAACAAGGTAGGGAGAGGAATGGATGAGTGGGTAACTTCAGCTGATACTGAAATGTTTTCATGCACAAATATTGTGGGCCGAATGGTCCATTCTTGTGCTGTCCTGCTTGTAATGAGTCGAGTCGTATACACGTCAATGTACAACACATGTTTATTAAAGTCCACTCACTCACAGCATTCATCTGCATGGTGTTACAGTAACTAGCAGCTACTCACACTCATTACCAATAAACATAATATTACATAGTGACCAAGCAAAGATACTATAAACATAGTAAACACAACTTGTTCCCCCGCAACGATGATTACACTGCGAGAGGCATAACTGAAGTCGGGGCAGGCTTACTAAAATGGCGGAAGTTACGCTCCGTTGCGTCCTACACGTCAGTCCATTGGAATTTACAGGAGTGGTCTATCTTGCTCCGTTCTAGTATCTTTGCTAATTACTTAAGCAGACTTCTGATAATATAAATGCATAGTAGGCGGAGCTTCTACTAACAAGCACTACAATTGGTTAGTAAGAAGTAACCAATCTACACTTCTCTCTATAATCACGGCGCAGTCACAAAGAATATCCCGTACAGTGGTGGTGAGTTTGTCAAATACGCCATTATATTCAGGATGTTGTACAATACACTAACACAACCCAAAGTTTCAATGATTCACATCGCTAGCAAATTTTCAAAACACTCGCGACACTATAGTTTTATGCGCATTTTACATTTTTGGCATAATTAATAGGTGATCAACTTCTCTTTGCAGTCTTACATCCTTGCTTTCCACCAGGTAGACAAAAATGCTGGAGAAACTCAGCGGGTGAGGCAGCATCTATGGAGCAAAGGAAATAGGCGACGTTTTGGGTCGAGACCCTTCTTCAAACTGATGTGGGGGAGGGGGGGGGGAAGAAGAAAGGAAGAGGCGGAGACAGTGGGCTGAAGGAGAGCTGGGAAGGGGAGGAGAAAGCAGGGACTACCTGAAATTGGAGAAGTCAGTGTTCAATTTTTCAATAAAATCTTGAATACAATCGCAGAGTTCAACTACCAAAATGTTATAATTGGAGGAGACTTCAACTGTGTTTTAGACCCGTACTTAGATAAATCGAGGCAAAAACAAAGAGGCAATATGAAATCTAAAACTAGTGAACTCTTAAATACATATATAAAAAATACAAATATAGCAGACGTTTGGAGGATCGCGAATCCGACTGGAAGGGAATACTCGTTTTATTCAATGGTACACAAAACATATTCACGTATAGATTATTTCCTAGTGGATACAAAACTAATCCCTTATACTATGAACCCTAAATATCACACCAATACGATTTCAGATCACTCCCCGCTAACTTTCGTTTTAAAATTAGAAGGAATGACTACGAACAAATCGTTCTGGAGGTTTAACTCGCAAATTTTAAAAGACCCACAAGGGAGTATATATCTAAAAAAACAGATGGATCTATTTTTTGAGACAAAGGATACACCAGATATATCGCCCACTTTACTATGGGAATCCTTCAAAGCATTTATTAGAGGAGTCATTATCTCGTATCAAGCCTTTCAAAACAAAAAGAATAAGAATGAACAAAGACAATTAGAAGAACAAATCAGACAACTAGATATAGATAATGCTAAAGATCCAACTATGGATAAACATAATAAAATTTTAATACTGAAATTTAAGCTAAATAAATTATTGTCAGAGAAAGTTATAAGACTATTCCAAATTACAAAACAAGAACATTTCGAATTTGGGAATAAACCCCATAAACTTTTGGCACGCCAACTGAAAAAACGGGAAAAAGATCATGCAATTTTAAAGATTAAATCAGATAGAGGGGAATTATTAACACTACCTAATGATATCAATAAAAGATTTGCTCAATTTTACCAGAATTTATACACATCCAAAACGCTAATAGACAATAATAAAGTTTCAGAATTTTTGGACAATTGTAACCTTCCAAAACTAGAACTGAAGGAACAAGAGGAACTGGGAGCACAAATTACATCTAAGGAAATAGAAGACACAATAAACACACTTAAGAATGGAAAAACACCAGGACCAGACGGATTCAGTAATGAATTTTATAAATGTTTTTACGATATAGTTACACCACATCTACAGAAAATGTATACATACGCTTTTAAAGAACAAATCTTACCTGAAACACTAGCAGAATCAACGATCACATTAATACTTAAAAAAGATAAAGATATAGAAGAACCAGGCTCATATAGAGCTATTGCACTGTTAAATACGGATCAAAAAATATTAGCGAAAACACTAGCTAGAAGACTAAGTCAATATGTTAGTCAAATTAATAAACGAGGATCAAACGGGATTTATACCTAAGAGACATTCATTTAATAACCTGAGACGCCTGCTTAACATAATGCATTCACACAAACCTCAAGAACAAGAGTTATCTATCATTTCATTGGACGCAGAAAAAGCGTTTGATCAAGTAGAATGAGATGATATGTTTAAAGTATTGCAAAAATTTCAAATGGGAGAGAACTTCATCGCATGGATAAAATTATTATATAACAAACCCACGGCTAGAATATTAACTAATAATATACTATCTACGAAATTCCAATTATCAAGGGGCAATAGACAAGGATGTTCATTATCACCGCTGTTATTCGTTCTGGTAATTGAACCTTTAGCTGAAAAAATCAGAACACACCCGGATATTTACGGTTATAATACAAAATATTCAAATAACATAATATCTTTATATGCGGACGATGTACTACTGTACATCACAAAACCCCAAATCAGTATACCAAACATATTAAATCTAATTGAGGACTTTGGATCTTTCTCAGGATACAGAATAAACTGGAACAAAAGTGAAATCATGTCGATAAAACCGAAAGACTCAACACATCTCTTGAAATTCCCCTTTAAAATAGCCACAGAAAAAGTATTTGGTAATTGAAATTACTAGAAACTATCACGCTATGTTTAATGCCAATTATAGTCCCTTACTTAAGAAACTAAATAATCTAATCAAATTCTGGAAAACGGTCCCGATGTCTTTAATAGGTCGAATAAATGCCATAAAAATGATCTTTTTACCACAAATCCTATATTTATTCCAATCAATACCTATATATCTTCCAAAAAGGTTTTTCAAAAAATTGGACTCAAACATTACAAATTTTGTATGGGATTATAAATCCCACAGAATACAAAGAACACACCTTAGTAAACCAAAAGAGATGGGTGGTCTAGCGCTCCCTAACTTTATGTACTATAATTGGGCAGTCGATTGGAATCATTAAAAATATGATTCACCTGCTGGACAACTCTGCCCAGCAGGTGGACTGGATTGTAATGGAGAGAGAGGACTGCTCTCCGTGTAATACAGGAGCGACTCTCCTCTCACCAATGAATCTGAATAACAAAAATTACAATAAAAATCCAATGATACATAGCACAATTAGAACTTGGAAACAAATAAAACAGAATCTAAAATTAAGAAATCTATCTCTTTTAATACCAATAGTCAATAACCCGTCGTTTAAACCTTCAATTATAGATAAATCATTTACACAATGGGAAAGAATGGGAATCAAAACGCTCGGAGACTTGTATGAATTTGGAAATTTATTATCATTTCAACAATTACAACTGAAATATAATTTGAGAAATAATCAATATTTAAAATATCTTCAATTGTGTGACTATCTGAAAAAATATAAAAGACTATCATAACATGCCTCCAGACTTACTGGACGAAGCAATGAAGACAAAGGCCGAATCAGCAAACCTAATATCATACTTATACAACACTATTTTAAATATAGAAATACCTACAACTGATGGTATTAGAAGAGACTGGGAACAAGAACTAGCTATAAAAATTTCAAAAGAGAGCTGGGATAAACACTTACTATATGTGCATAAATGCTCGATCAACGTACGACATACTCTAATTCAATTCAAAACATTACATAGACTATACTATTCAAAAAACAAAATAAATAAACTTGTCCCCAACGTCTCACCCATTTGTGATAAATGTCAGTCTCATGAAGCTACCATAGCGCACTCTTTTGTTTTTTGTATAAAAATCCAAAAATTCTGGAACGAAATATTTGAAATCTTCACAAAATTATTTAAAATAAAACTCATACCAAAACCAGAATGGATTATTTTTGGAACAACGGAAGGTAGCCCTGAACTAAACGTGTTTCAAAATAATTTACTTAATTACGGGCTAATAATGGGGAAAAAAAGCTTATACTCATATTCTGGAAAAACGCTCCTATACCAACAATAAAAATGTGGATTTCAAACATGTTCGAAACATTACACCTGGAAGATATGAGACCCCTCCTACCAGGCAAAGCAGACCACTTCCAAAAGACGTGGTCTGCATTTATGGACTTACAGTGGCTTGCAAAAGTATTCATACCCCTTGAACTTTTCCACATTTTGTCATGTTACAACCACAAATGTAAATGTATTTTATTGGGATTTTATGTGATAGACCAACACAAAGTGGTGCATAATTGTGAAGTGGAAGGAAAATGATACATGGTTTTCAAATTTTTTTACAAATAAAAAACTGAAAAGTGTGGCGTGCAAAAGTATTCAGCCCCCCTGAGTCAATACTTTGTAGAACCACCTTTCGCTGCAATTACAGCTGCAAGTCTTTTGGGGTATGTCTCTACCAGCTTTGCACATCTAGAGACTGAAATCTTTGCCCATTCTTCTTTGCAAAATAGCTCAAGCTCAGTCAGATTGGACGGAGAGCGTCTGTGAACAGCAATTTTCAAGTCTTGCCAGAGATTCTCAATTGGATTTAGGTCTGGACTTTGACTGGGCCATTCTAACACATGAATATGCTTTGATCTAAACCATTCCATTGTAGCTCTGGCTGTATGTTTAGGGTCGTTGTCCTGCTGGAAGGTGAACCTCCGCCCCAGTCTCAAGTCTTTTGCAGACTCTAACAGGTTTTCTTCCAAGATTGCCCTGTATTTGGCTCCATCCATCTTCCCATCAACTCTGACCAGCTTCCCTGTCCCTGCTGAAGAAAAGCATCCCCACAGCATGATGCTGCCACCACCATGTTTCACAGTGGGGATGGTGTGTTCAGGGTGATGTGCAGTGTTAGTTTTCCGCCACACATAGCGTTTTGCATTTAGGCCAAAAACTTCAATTTTGGTCTCATCTGACCAGAGCACCTTCCTCCACATGTTTGCTGTGTCCCCCACATGGCTTGTGGCAAACTGCAAACGGGACTTCTTATGGCTTTTTTTCCCAACAATGGCTTTCTTCTTGCCACTCTTCCATAAAGGCCCGATTTGTGGAGTGCACGACTAATAGTTGTCCTGTGGACAGATTCTCCCACCTGAGCTGTGGATCTCTGCAGCTCCTCCAGAGTTACCATGGGCCTCTTGGCTGCTTCTCTGATCAATGCTCTCCTTGCCCGGCCTGTCAGTTTAGGTGGACGGCCATGTCTTGGTAGGTTTGCAGTTGTGCCATACTATTTCCATTTTCGGATGATGGATTGAACAGTGCTCCGTGAGATGTTCAAAGCTTGGGATTTTTTTTATAACCTAACCCTGCTTTAAACTTCCCCATAACTTTATCCCTGACCTGTCTGGTGTGTTCCTTGGGCTTCATGATGCTGTTTGTCACTAATGTTCTCTAAGAAACCTCTGAGGCCGTCACAGAACATCTGTATTTATTCTGAGATTAGATTACACACAAGTGGACTCTATTTACTAATTAGGTGACTTCTGAAGGCAATTGGTTGCACTGGATTTTATTTAGGGGTATCAGAGTAAAGGGGGGCTGAATACATTTGCACGCCACACTTTTCAGTTTTTTATTTGTAAAAAAATGTGAAAACCATGTATCATTTTCCTTCCACTTCACAATTATGCGCCACTTTGTGTTGGTCTATCACATAAAATCCCAATAAAATACATTTACGTTTATGGTTGTAACGTGACAAAATGTGGAAAAGTTCAAGGGGTATGAATACTTTTGCAAGCCACTGTATTACAAGCAAGTTCAAGTTCAAGTGAGTTTATTGTCATGTGTCCCTGTATAGGACAATGAAATTCTTGCTTTGCTTAAGCACACAGAAAATAGTAGGCATTTACTACAAAACAGATAAATGTGTCCATATACCATGATATAAATATATACACACATGAATAAATAAACTGGTAAAGTGCAAATAACAGAAAGTGGTTGTTAATAATCAGAGTTTTGTCCGAGCCAGGTTTAATAGCCTGATGGCTGAGGGGAAGTAGCTATTCCTGAACCTGGTTGTTGCAGTCTTCAGGCTCCTGTACCTTCTACCTGAAGGTAGCAGGGAGATGAGTGTGTGGCCAGGATGGTGTGGGTCTTTGATGATACTGCCAGCCTTTTTGAGGCAGCGACTGCGATAAATCCCCTCGATGGAAGGAAGGTCGGAGCCGATGATGGACTGGGCAGTGTTTACTACTTTTTGTAGTCTTTTCCTCTCCAGGGCGCTCAAATTGCCGAACCAAGCCACGATGCAACCGGTCAGCATGCTCTCGACTGTGCACCTGTAGAAGTTAGAGAGAGTCTTCCTTGACAATCCGACTCTCCGTAATCTTCTCAGGAAGTAGAGGCGCTGATGAGCTTTTTTGATAATTGCGTTAGTGTTCTCGGACCAGGAAAGATCTTCAGAGATGTGCACGCCCAGGAATTTGAAGTTCTTGACCCTTTCAACCATCGACCCGTTGATATAAATGGGGCTGTGGGTCCCCCTCCTACTCCTTCCAAAGTACACAATCAGTTCCTTGGTTTTGCTGGTGTTGAGGGCCAGGTTATTGCGCTGGCACCATATGGACAGTTGCTCGATCTTTCTTCTGTACTCTGACTCATCCCCATCAGTGATACGCCCCACAATAGTGGTGTCGTCAGCGAACTTGATGATGGAGTTCGCACTGTGGTTCGCTACGCAGTCATGGGTATAGAGTGAGTACAGCAGGGGGCTGAGCACGCAGCATAAGGTGCAACAGTAATTTAATGTTGTGGGGGGGATAAATAAATGGTGTGGGGGGGAGGGGGGGGTGTGGGGGGGGAGGGTGTGGGGGTGTGGGGGGGGAGGGGGGGTGTGTGTGGGGGGGAGGGGGGTGTGTGGGGGGGGAGGGGGGGGGTGGGGGGGGGGAGGGGGGGGGGGGGGGGGTGTGGGGGGGGAGGGGGGAGGGGGGGGGGGAGGGGGTGGTGTGGGGGGGAGGGGGGGGGTGTGTGGGGGGAGGGGGGGGGGTGTGGGGGGAGGGGGGTGTGGGGGGAGGGGGTATGTGGCGGGGGTATGGTGGGGGGGGGTATGTGGGGGGGAGGGGGGGTATGTGTGTGGTGGGGGGAGGGGGGAATGTGGGGGGGAAGGTGTGGGGGGAGGGGGGAATGTGGGGGGGAAGGTGTGGGGGGAGGGGGGGTATGTGGGGGGGGGTGGGTGTGGGGGGGAGGGGGGAATGTGGGGGGGAAGGGGGGTGGGGGGTATGTGGGGGAGGGGGGGTGAACCTTCTCTGTACTCCCTCTATGGCAAGAATGTCTTTCCTCAGATTAGGAGACCAAAACTGTACGCAATACTCCAGGTGTGGTCTCACCAAGACCCTCTCACCAAAACATCCTCTCCAGGTCCACTCTTTCCAGGGCTTTCACTATTCGGTATGAAACACATTCTTGCCATAGAAGGAGAAGGTTCACCAGACTGATTCCTGGGATGGCAGGACTTTCATATGAAGAAAGACTGGATAGACTCGGCTTGTACTCGCTGGAATTTAGAAGATTGAGGGGGGGATCTTATAGAAACGTACAAAATTCTTAAGGGGTTGGACAGGCTAGATGCAGGAAGATTGTTCCCGATGTTGGGGAAGTCCAGAACAAGGGGCCACACACAATTTAAGGATAAGGGGGAAGTCTTTTAGGACCGAGATGAGAAAAACATTTTTTTTCCACACACAGAGAGTGGTGAATCTGTGGAATTCTCTGCCACAGAAGGTAGTTGAGGCCACACAGTTCATTGGCTATATTTAAGAGGGAGTTAGATGTGGCCCTTGTGGCTAAAGGGATCAGGGGGTATGGAGAGAAGGCAGGTACAGGATACTGAGTTGGATGATCAGCCATGATCATATTGAATGGCGAATGGTGCAGGCTCGAAGAGGGAGTTAGATGTGGCCCTTGTGGCTAAAGGGATCAGGGGGTATGGAGAGAAGGCAGGTACAGGATACTGAGTTGGATGATCAGCCGTGATCATATTGAATGGCGGTGCAGGCTCGAAGGGCCGAATGGCCTCTACTCCTGCACCTATTGTCTATGTTTCTATGTTTCAATGAGATATTGGGCCTAAAACTCTTCACAATGTTTTCTGGTGAGGTGGTGGGGGAGACTTACCGCAGCCTCATAGAGTCAAAGAGCAGGGAAGCAGGCCTTTCGGCCCATCTCATCCATACTGATTCAAGGACGGATCCCCATCCAAACTAGTCCCATTCTCCTGCGTTTGGCCCATATCCCACCGAACCTTTCCCCTCCAAGTACCCGCGCAAGCGTCTTTCAACGTGCGGACACGGTGGCTCAGCGATAGAGCTGGTGCCTCACAGCGCCAGAGATCGGAGCTGAGGCGGCGGCAACATCACCACGGAGGTCCGCTGGACTGGAGGGCGGCATCTTCGGCCTGGATCGCCTCAGCGCAGAGGGGAGAACAAGGAGGGAAGCGACAGTGACTTTAAGACTTTTGCCTCCATCACAGTGAGGAGGTGCCTGGTGAACTCACTGTGGTGGATGTTGATTTGTGTTGAGTGTGTGTTTTGTTGTTTATTGTTATTGTGTATGACTGCAGGCGGGGAGAGGGAGAGGGGGAGGAGAGAGGGGTGGGGGAGAGGGGTGGGGTACGGGGGGATGGAGGAGGGGATGGAGGGGAGGAGGGAGATGGGGTAGGGGAGGGAGGGGAAGAGTGGAGGGAGGGGAAGAGTGGAGGGGGGGAAAGGGGTGGGGGGAGAGTGGGAGGGGGGGAGAGAAGTGGAAGAGTGGGGAGGGGTAAGGGGAGTGGTGGAAGAGGGACAGAGGGGCAGGGGAAGGGGTGGTGGGTGAGGGGAGGGAGGGGGAGAGAGATGGGAGGGGTGGGGTAAGGGAGAGAAGTGGAAGAGTGGGGAGGGAGGGGTAGGGAGAGTGGTGGAAGAGGGGTAGGGGGAAGGGGGCGGAGGGAGAGAGGGAAGGGAGGGGCAGAGAGTGGGAGGGGGAGAGGAAGGGGGAAGAGAAGTGGAACAGTGGGTAGGGAGGGAGGGGTAGGGGAGAGTGGTGGAAGAGGGACGTAGGGGGAAGGGGGTGGAGGGAGAGAGGGAAGGGAGGGGGATGGGAGGGGTGGGAGAGGCAGAGGGGTGGGGTAAGGGAGAGAAGTGGAAGAGTGGGGAGGGAGGGGTAGGGAGAGTGGTGGAAGAGGGACAGAGGGGTAGGGCGAAGGGGGCGGAGGGAGAGAGGGAAGGGAGGAGGAAGGGAGATGGAGAGGGGGAGGAGAGGGGTGGGGTACGGGAGGAGAGGGGTGGGGAATGGAGGGGAGGGGAACAGTGGAGGGGGGAAGGGGTAGGGGGAGCGGTGGAAGATGGACAGAGGGGAAGGGGGCGGAGGGAGAGAGGGAGGGGGGGTGGGAGAGAGTGGGAGGGGGAGGGGAAGGGGGGAGAGAAGTGGAAGAGTGGGTAGGGAGGGAGGGGTAGGGGAGAGTGGTGGAAGAGGGACAGAGGGGTAGGGGGAAGGGGGCGGAGGGAGAGAGGGAAGGGAGGGGGAGAGAGTGGGAGGGGGAGGGGAAGGGGAAGGGGGGAGAGAAGTGGTACAGTGGGTAGGGAGGGAGGGGTAGGGAGAGTGGTGGAAGAAGGACAGAGGGGTAGGGGGAAGGGGGCGGAGGGAGAGAGGGAAGGGAGGAGGAAGGGAGATGGAGAGGGGGAGGAGAGGGGTGGGGTACGGGAGGAGAGAGGGGTGGGGAAGGGAGGGGAGGGGAAGAGTGGAGGGGGGGGATGGGGCTTGTGGCTAAAGGGATCAGGGGGTATGGAGAGAAGGCAGGTACAGGATACTGAGTTGGATGATCAGCCATGATCATATTGAATGGCGGTGCAGGCTCGAAGGGCCGAATGGCCTCTACTCCTGCACCTATTGTCTATGGACAATAGGTGCAGGAGTAGTGGAAGAGGGACAGAGGGGGAAGGGGCGGAGGGAGAGAGGGAGAGAGGGAAGGGAGCGGGAGAGGGGAAGGGGGAGAGAAGTGGTACAGTGGGTAGGGAGCGAGGGGTAAGGGAGAGTGGTGGAAGAGGGACGTAGGGGGGAAGGGGCGGAGGGAGAGAGGGGTGGGAGAGAAGTGGAAGAGTGGGGAGGGAGGGGTAGGGAGAGTGGTGGAAGAGGGACAGAGGGGTAGGGGGAAGGGGGCGGAGGGAGAGAGGGAAGGGGGGTGGGGGAGAAAGGGATGGGGGTGCGAGGAGGAGAGGGAGAGGGGGAGGAGAGAGGGGTGAGGGGAGGGGGAGAGAGGAGTGGGGGAGGGGGGAGATGGGGTACCCCCTCCAGTTTAAATTCCATTTGCAGGACCAAGAATCCAAGATCCGACTACAGGCGCTTGTCTGTACGGAGTTTCTACGACGGACCGGTCGTGGGCTTTCTCCGGGATCTCCAGTTTCCTCCCACACTCCAGGTTTGGAGGTTAATTGGCCTGGTGCAATTATAAATCGTTCCCAGAGATGCGGGTTTGTAGGTTAATTGGCTTCGGTAGGAATTGTAAACTCCCTAGTGTGTGTAGGGTAGAGTGAGTGTGCAGGGCGATCGCTGGTCGGCACAGACTCGGTGGGCCGAAGGGCCTGTGTCCACGATGTATCGCCAAACTAAACACAGAACTAGTGCGTGAATGGGTGATTGATGTTCAGCGTGACTAGGGAAGGAGGCCATTACCAGGCAGTGGCTTCATGTAAAAAGTCCAAAACAGGAACAGGGGTTAGAAATTGTGGGAGGCATCTTTACTATGGAGCAACTGACAGATTCCTTGAGAGTCGAGGAGAATTCATTTGAGAAGATCTGGGGGAAAATGGCCCATGACACCAACTAGATAAATGCCGAGCTAGATCTGGGAAGGGGAGTTAATAATAATAATAATAATACATTTTATTTATGGGCGCCTTTCAAGAGTCTCAAGGACACCTTACAAAAATTTAGCAGGTAGAGGAAAAACATGTAAGTGGAATGAAATAAATAGTAGAGACATGACTAGTACACAAAGTAAAGACAGAATTCAATACAAAACACAATATGAGGCAAATTAATGCACAGATGAAAAGGGAGGGGGACGTGGGGCTAAGGATAGGCAGAGGTGAAGAGATGGGTCTTGAGGCGGGACTGGAAGATGGTGAGGGACACGGGAATTGCGGATCAGTTGGGGGAGGGAGTTCCAGAGCCTGGGAGCTGCCCTGGAGAAGGCTCTGTCCCCAAAACTGCGGAGGTTGGACTTGTGGATGGAGAGGAGACCGGCTGATGTGGATCTGAGGGACCGTGAGGGTCGGTAGGGGGAGAGGAGGTCAGGGGGGGGGGGCAGATGGTGGAGGGCTTTGTAGGTGAGGATCAGGATTTTGTAGGTGATCCGGTGGGAGATGGGAAGCCAGTGAAGTTGTTTGAGGACTTGAGGTTGTTTGAGGATGGTAGGCTGTTTCCGCGCTGTATCTCTCTCTATGGGATGGGATAGCAGCACATTTGGAAAGTGGTGAAATCATTGGACAAAGTCAGCATGGATTTACGAAAGGTAAATCATGTCTGACGAATCTTATAGAATTTTTCGAGGATGTAACTAGTAGAGTGGATAAGGGAGAACCAGTGGATGTGTTATATCTGGACTTCCAGAAGGCTTTCGACAAGGTCCCACATAAGAGATTAGTATACAAACTTAAAGCACACGGCATTGGGGGTTCAGTATTGATGTGGATAGAGAACTGGCTGGCAGACAGGAAGCAAAGAGTAGGAGTAAACGGGTCCTTTTCACAATGGCAGGCAGTGACTAGTGGGGTACCGCAAGGCTCAGTGCTGGGACCCCAGCTATTTACGATATATATTAATGATTTGGACGAGGGAATTGAATGCAACATCTCCAAGTTTGGGGATGACACGAAGCTGGGGGGCAGTGTTAGCTGTGAGGAGGATGCTAGGAGGCTGCAAGGTGACTTGGATAGGCTGGGTGAGTGGGCAAATGCATGGCAGATGCAGTATAATGTGGATAAATGTGAGGTTATCCACTTTGGTGGCAAAAACAGGAAAGTAGACTATTATCTGAATGGTGGCCGATTAGGAAAAGGGGAGATGCAACGAGACCTGGGTGTCATGGTACACCAGTCATTGAAAGTAGGCATGCAGGTGCAGCAGGCAGTGAAGAAAGCCAATGGTATGTTAGCATTCATAGCAAAAGGATTTGAGTCTAGGAGCAGGGAGGTTCTACTGCAGTTGTACAGGGTCTTGGTGAGACCACACCTGGAGTATTGCGTACAGTTTTGGTCTCCTAATCTGAGGAAAGACATTCTTGCCATAGAGGGAGTACAGAGAAGGTTCACCAGACTGATTCCTGGGATGTCAGGACTTTCATATGAAGAAAGACTGGATAGACTCGGCTTGTACTCGCTAGAATTTAGAAGATTGAGGGGGGGATCTTATAGAAACTTACAAAATTCTTAAGGGGTTGGACAGGCTAGATGCAGGAAGATTGTTCCCGATGTTGGGGAAGTCCAGAACAAGGGGCCACACACACAGTTTAAGGATAAGAGGGAAGTCTTTTAGGACCGAGATGAGAAAAACATTTTTTTTTCACACACAGAGAGTGGTGAATCTGTGGAATTCTCTGCCACAGAAGGTAGTTGAGGCCACAGTTCATTGGCTATATTTAAGAGGGAGTTAGATGTGGCCCTTGTGGCTAAAGGGATCAGGGGGTATGGAGAGAAGGCAGGTACAGGATACTGAGTTGGATGATCAGCCATGATCATATTGAATGGCGAATGGTGCAGGCTCGAAGGGCCGAATGGCCTCTACTCCTGCACCTATTGTCTATGTTTCTATGTTTCTCTCCCTTTGTCCTGTATCTGTACACTGTGGACGGCTCGATTGTGATCGTGTGTAGTCTTTCCACCGACTGGAGAGAACGCCACAACAAAGCTTTTCACTGTGCCTCCGAACTAAACTAAAGCTGGGAAAAGGGGAAGTACAACGGAATCTGGGGGGTCCTTGTACACCAGTCTATGAAAGTAAGCATGCAGGTACAGCAGGCAGTAAAGAAAGCAAATGGCATGTTGGCCTTTATAACAAGAGGAGTTGAATATAGGAGCAAAGAGGTCCTTCTGCAGTTGTACAGGGCCCTGGTGAGACCACACCTGGAGTATTGTGTGCAGTTTTGGCCTGTTGGCCTTCATAACAAGGGGAGTTGAGTACAGGAGCAAAGAGGTCCTTCTGCAGTTGTACAGGGCCCTGGTGAGACCACACCTGGAGTATTGTGTACAGTTTTGGTCCCCTAATTTGAGGAAGGACATTCTTGCTATTGAGGGAGCCCAGCGTAGGTTCACCAGGTTAATTCCCGGGATGGCGGGACTGTCATATGCTGAGAGAATGGAGCGGCTGGGCATGTACACTCTGTGGAGTTTAGAAGGATGAGAGGGTATATATCATTGAAACATATATTGGACACGCTAGAGGCAGGAAACATGTTCCCGATGTTGGGGGAGTCCAGAACCAGGAGAAACATAGGAAATAGGTGCAGGAGTAGAGGCCATTCGGCCCTTCGAGCCTGCACCGCAATTCAATATGATCACGGCTGATCATCCAACTCAGTATCCTGTACCTGCCTTCTCTCCATACCCCCTGATCCCTTTAGCCACAAGGGCCACATCTAACTCCCTCTTAAATATAGCCAATGAACTGTGGCCTCAACTACCTTCTGTGGCAGAGAATTCCACAGATTCAACACTCTCTGTGTGTGAAAAAAAAATGTTTTTCTCATCTCGGTCCTAAAAGATTTCCCCCTTATCCTTTTACACAGAGAGTGGTGAATCTGTGGAATTCTCTGCCACAGAAGGTAGTTGAGGCCACAGTTCATTGGCTATATTTAAGAGGGAGTTAGATGTGGTTAAAGGGATCAGGGGGTATGGAGAGAAGGCAGGTACAGGATACTGAGTTGGATGATCAGCCATGATCATATTGAATGGCGGTGTAGGCTCGAAGGGCCGAATGGCCTCCACTCCTGCACCTATTGCCTATGTTTCTATGTGTCTAAACTGTGACCCCTTGTCCTGGACTTCCCCAACATCGGGAACAATCTTCCTGCATCTAGCCTGTCCAACCCCTTAAGAATTTTGTACGTTTCTATAAGATCCCCCCTCAATCTTCTAAATTCTAGCGAGTACAAGCCGAGTCTATCCAGTCTTTCTTCATATGAAAGTCCTGCCATCCCAGGAATCAGTCTGGTGAACCTTCTCTGTACTCCCTCTATGGCAAGAATGTCCTTCCTCAGATTAGGAGACCAAAACTGTACGCAATACTCCAGGTGTGGTCTCACCAAGACCCTGTACAACTGCAGTAGAACCTCCCTGCTCCTATACTCAAATCCTCTATGGCAAGAATGTCTTTCCTCAGATTAGGAGACCAAAACTGTACACAATACTCCAGGTGTGGTCTCACCAAGACCCTGTACAACTGCAGTAGAACCTC
The DNA here is from genome assembly GCF_010909765.2 of Amblyraja radiata. Taxonomy (NCBI): domain Eukaryota; kingdom Metazoa; phylum Chordata; class Chondrichthyes; order Rajiformes; family Rajidae; genus Amblyraja; species Amblyraja radiata. The sequence goes on along the minus strand of NW_022630657.1, from coordinate 28,246 downwards.
CCTGCTCCTAGACTCAAATCCTCTATGGCAGAGAATTCCACAGATTCACCACTCTCTGTGTGTGAAAAAAAAATGTTTTTCTCATCTCGGTCCGAAAAGATTTCCCCCTTATCCTTAAACTGTGTGTGTGGCCCCTTGTTCTGGACTTCCCCAACATCGGGAACAATCTTCCTGCATCTAGCCTGTCCAACCCCTTAAGAATTTTGCAAGTTTCTATAAGATCCCCCCTCAATCTTCTAAATTCTAGCGAGTACAAGCCGAGTCTATCCAGTCTTTCTTCATATGAAAGTCCTGCCATCCCAGGAATCAGTCTGGTGAACCTTCTCTGCACTCCCTCTAAGTCAAGTCTATTCGCCACATACACATACGAGATGTGCAGTGAAATGAAAAGGGGCAATGCTCGCGGATTGTGCAAAAAAAAACCCCACTACAAAACAGAATTGAACAGAATCACATATTCACATATTAACTATTTGCGGGAGTCAAAAAAGAAAAAACAGCAATTTAAAAAAGACATCACCCAACAGTAAATCGGTACTGTACAGTTAGCCCCTAGTGAGATAGGAGTTTACAGTTCTAATGGCCTCTGCGTAGAAACTCCTTCTCATCCTCTCCGTTTTCACAGCATGACAGCGGAGGCGTTTGCCTGACAGTAGCAGCTGGAAGAGTCCGTTACTGGGGTGGAAGGGGTCTCCCATAATGTAGCTAGCTCTGGATCTGCACCTTCTGATGTATAGTTCCTGCAGAGGATTTGAGTACAGGAGCAGGGAGGTTCTACTGCAGTTGTACAGGGTCTTGGTGAGACCACACCTGGAGTATTGCGTACAGTTTTGGTCTCCTAATCTGAGGAAAGACATTCTTGCCATAGAGGATTTGAGTATCGGAGCAGGGAGGTTCTACTGCAGTTGTACGGGGTCTTGGTGAGACCACACCTGGAGTATTGCGTACAGTTTTGGTCTCCAAATCTGAGGAAAGACATTCTTGCCATAGAGGATTTGAGTATCGGAGCAGGGAGGTTCTACTGCAGTTGTACATGGTCTTGGAGGAAAGACATTCTTGCCATAGAGGGAGTACAGAGAAGGTTCACCAGACTGATTCCTGGGATGTCAGGACTTTCATATGAAGAAAGACTGGATAGACTCGGCTTGTACTCGCTAGAATTTAGGAGATTGAGGGGGGATCTTATAGAAACTTACAAAATTCTTAAGGGGTTGGACAGGCTAGATGCAGGAAGATTGTTCCCGATGTTGGGGAAGTCCAGAACAAGGGGCCACACACACAGTTTAAGGATAAGGGGGAAATCTTTTCGGACCGAGATGAGAAAAACATTTTTTTTCCACACACAGAGAGTGGTGAATCTGTGGAATTCTCTGCCACAGAAGGTAGTTGAGGCCACAGTTCATTGGCTATATTTAAGAGGGAGTTAGATGTGGCCCTTGTGGCTAAAGGGATCAGGGGGTATGGAGAGAAGGCAGGTACAGGATACTGAGTTGGATGATCAGCCATGATCATATTGAATGGCGGTGCAGGCTCGAGGGGCCGAATGGCCTACTTTCTATGTTTCTATGAATGAGAAGATGCTGGTACTGTTGAATGTCTGCTCCTCGACAGGGCCAAGGAGGAATTATATTAGGAACACTTCTCCATCCGTTTCCCACCACCGATGGCCGACCTGCTGAGTTATACTGGCAGGTACACAAAAATGCTGGAGAAACTGAGCGGGTGCAGCAGCATCTATGGAGCGAAGGAAATAGGCAACGTTTCGGGCCGAAACCCTTCTTCAGACAGATGGGGGGTGGCGGGGAGAAGAAAGGAAAAAGGAGGAGGAGGAGTTTGAGGACTGAGGGAGAGATAGGAAGTGGAGGAGACAGCAAGGGCTAACAAAATTGGGAGAATTCAATGTTCATGCTGCTAGGGTGCAGGCTGCTCAAGCGGAATATGAGGTGCTGTTCCTCCAATTTCCGGTGTTGCTCGCTCTGGCCATGGAGGAGACCCAGGACAGAGAGGTCGGACGGGGAGTGGGAGGGGGAGTTGAAGTGCTGAGCCACCGGGAGGTCAGGTTGGTTCTTGCGGACCGAGCGGAGGTGTTCGGCGAAACGATCGCCTAGCCTGAGCTTGGTCTCACCGAGGTAGATCGGCTGACATCTAGAGCAGCGGATGCAGTAGATGAGGTTGGAGGAGATGCAGGTGAACCTTTGTCGTTATACTGGCACTTTGGAGGGGAATGGACAGGCGACGTGTCGGGTCTTGACCCTGCTGTTTCTCCAGTTTGGGCGTCACCTCACTCGGGCAATGGAGGAGACCCAGGACAGTAAGCAAGTAAAGCAAGTTTATTGGCCAAGTATTCACATACAAGGAATTTGCCTTGGTGCTCCGCCCACAAGTAACAACATGACATACTTGTGGGAGATGCAACGAGACCTGGGTGTCATGGTACACCAGTCATTAAAAGTAGGCATGCAGGTGCAGCAGGCAGTGAAGAAGGCGAATGGTATGTTAGCATTCATTGCAAAAGGATTTGAGTATAGGAGCAGGGAGGTTCTACTGCAGATGTACAGGGTCTTGGTGAGACCACACCTGGAGTATTGCGTACAGTTTTGGTCTCCTAATCTGAGGAAGGACATTCTTGCCAGAGGGAGTACAGAGAAGGTTCACCAGACTGATTCCTGGGATGTCAGGACTTTCATATGAAGAAAGACTGGATAGACTCGGCTTGTACTCGCTAGAATTTAGAAGATTGAGGGGGGATCTTATAGAAACTTGCAAAATTCTTAAGGGGTTGGACAGGCTAGATGCAGGAAGATTGTTCCCGATGTTGGGGAAGTCCAGAACAAGGGGCCACACACACAGTTTAAGGATAAGGGGGAAATCTTTTCGGACCGAGATGAGAAAAACTTTTTTTTTCCCACACACAGAGAGTGGTGAATCTGTGGAATTCTCTGCCACAGAAGGTAGTTGAGGCCACAGTTCATTGGCTATATTTAAGAGGGAGTTAGATGTGGCCCTTGTGGCTAAAGGGATCAGGGGTTATGGAGAGAAGGCAGGTACAGGATACTGAGTTGGATGATCAGCCATGATCATATTGAATGGCGGTGCAGGCTCGAAGGGCCGAATGGCCTCTACTCCTGCACCTATTGTCTATGTTTCTATACAGTGACAGTTACGAATGACTCAGAAAACACTACACATTAATAATAATAAAACATTAATGATAAATAGAGCCAGCATGTTTAGGCACTAAAATAACTCTGAAACATGCAGGCAAAAAGGTAAAATAAAATTATTAAAAAAGGCACAAAAAATGCATTTATTTCCACCACCAAAATATGGTTTAAAATGATAATATAAAGGCACACTACATTAAATGACTGGTTGCACATAATTTACAAGCATTGATTTCAAATTATCTGGTGTTAAACTATGCGGTCTGTCAGACAGAATATGCTTCATTTGTGAAAAACTTTCTACCCCAGCTGAGGTCACTGGTGCATACCCGAAACAAGCTACAGACTCCATATTCAAGTCGGCATCTTGGGCATTACAACTACCTTTGAGAACTTTAGCTATGTTTTGTATTTCTTCAAGATCTTTGTTAGCTAAAATCACTCTCACATTTTCCTTGGATGTCTTTGCCTCCATCGCCAGGAACTTTACGAATATCGTCAGTTACTTTGTTGAAAACCTGTAAGTTATTGACTAATGTTTTCGCCACGTTTCTCAAGGGAAGTGATAGCTTGTGGGAAGCTTGCAAA
>NW_022630657.1:0-24004 GCF_010909765.2 Amblyraja radiata | reverse complement strand
ACGGGTCTGCACTTGGTCTAGTATATCAATAAATATATAGACACGAGCCTCGAACATCAAAGACAAAACAAAAATAGACGAATTAATAATTTTGATTTTATTTTTTCAAAGGAAAATTTCACAAGAATCTTCTCTCTCTCTGTCTGTCTGTCTCTCCCTCTCTCCCTTTCTCTCTCCCTCCCTTTCTCTCTCCCTCTATCTCTCTACCCCCTCTCCTCCTCTCTCTCTCCCCATCTCTCCCTCTCTCTCACCCCTCCGCCCCCCCCAGCATTTAAGAGACACTTGGACAGGTACATGGATAGGACAGGTTTGGAGGGATATGGGCCAAACGCGGGCAGGTGGGACTAGTGTAGATGGGGCATGTTGGTCGGGGTGGGACTAGTGTAGATGGGGCACGTTGGTCGGGGTGGGACTAGTGTAGATGGGGCATGTTGGTCGGGGTGGGACTAGTGTAGATGGGGCATGTTGGGTGGGGTGGGACTAGTGTAGATGGGGCATGTTGGTCGGGGTGGGACTAGTGTAGATGGGGCATGTTGGTCGGGGTGGGACTAGTGTCGATGGGGCATGTTGGTCGGGGTGGGACTAGTGTAGATGGGGCATGTTGGTCGGGGTGGGACTAGTGTAGTTGGGGCATGTTGGTCGGGGTGGGACTAGTGTAGTTGGGGCACGTTGGTCGGGGTGAGACTAGTGTAGATGGGGCAAGTTGGTCGTGGTGGGACTAGTGTAGATGGGGCATGTTGGTCGGGGTGGGGCTAGTGTAGATGGGGCACGTTGGTCGGGGTGGGACTAGTGTAGATGGGGCACGTTGGTCGGGGTGGGACTAGTGTAGATGGGGCACGTTGGTCGGGGTGGGACTAGTGTAGATGGGGCACGTTGGTCGGGGTGGGACTAGTGTAGATGGGGCATGTTGGTCGGGGTGGGACTAGTGTAGATGGGGCATGTTGGTCGGGGTGGGACTAGTGTAGATGGGGCATGTTGGTCGGGGTGGGACTAGTGTAGATGGGGCATGTTGGTCGGGGTGGGACTAGTGTAGATGGGGCATGTTGGTCGGGGTGGGACTAGTGTAGATGGGGCATGTCGGTCGGGGTGGGACTAGTGTAGATGGGGCATGTTGGTCGGGGTGGGACTAGTGTAGATGGGGCATGTTGGTCGGGGTGGGACTAGTGTAGATGGGGCATGTTGGTCGGGGTGGGACTAGTGTAGATGGGGCATGTTGGTCGGGGTGGGACTAGTGTAGATGGGGCATGTTGGTCGGGGTGGGACTAGTGTAGATGGGGCATGTTGGTCGGGGTGGGACTAGTGTAGATGGGGTGAAAGAGTTTAATTTGGCAAGCTAGGTTTGTAAATTAAAAATGCAGATTTGCTGAAAAACAGAAAAGTCAAATTTAAAAGAGAATTTTCCCAGCAGAATAAAGTCTGGGAACATTTTAGAAGCTTGGTTTATACTATTGACATAGTCTTGTCTGGGCACTGCACCATATTTGATATCTGTCTGAACTGCCTGTTCCAGCTAAGGACATGGTCGTGGCTTTCATCCAAGTCTTACAAGCTTGTTTGAGTTCACAGACTGATGGCCATTCTGGAACCAAGATGGAAGTCATTTGAAAACAAAATGGAGTTCGATTGTCAAGGGTTTGGACACGCTAGAGGCAGGAAACATGTCCCTGATGTTGGGGGAGTCCAGAACCAGGGGGACACACACACGCACACACACACACACACATATATACACACACACACACACACACACACACACACACACACACACACACACACACACACACACACACACACACACACGAAGTGGGGAGAGAAGTGGAACAGTGGGTAGGGAGCGAGGGGTAGGGGAGAGTGGCGGAAGAGGGACAGGGGTAGGGAGAGTGGTGGAAGAGGGACAGGGGGGAAGGGGTGGAGGGAGAGAGGGAAGGGGGGTGGGGGAGATAGGGATGGGGGTGCAAGGAGTAGAGGGAGAGGGGGAGGAGAGAGGGGTGAGGGGAGGGGGAGAGAGGAGTGGGTGAGGGGGGAGATGGGGTACCCCCTCCAGTTTAAATTCCATTTGCAGGACCAAGAATCCAAGATCCGACTATGGGCGCTTGTCTGTACGGAGTTTCTACGACGGACCGGTCGTGGGCTTTCTCCGGGATCTCCAGTTTCCTCCCACACTCCAGGTTTGGAGGCTAATTGGCCTGGTGCAATTATAAATCGTTCCCAGAGATGCGGGTTTGTAGGTTAATTGGCTTCGGTAGGAATTGTAAGCTCCCTAGTGTGTGTAGGGGTAGTGAGTGTGCAGGGCGATCGCTGGTCGGCACAGACTCGATGGGCCGAAGGGCCTGTGTCCACGATGTATCGCCAAACTAAACACAGAACTAGTGCGTGAATGGGTGATTGATGTTCAGCGTGACTAGGGAAGGAGGCCATTACCAGGCAGTGGCTTCATGTAAAAAGTCCAAAACAGGAACAGGGGTTAGAAATTGTGGGAGGCATCTTTACTATGGAGCAACTGACAGATTCCTTGAGAGTCGAGGAGAATTCATTTGAGAAGATCTGGGGGAAAATGGCCCATGACACCAACTAGATAAATGCCGAGCTAGATCTGGGAAGGGGAGTTAATAATAATAATAATAATAATAAATTTTATTTATGGGCACCTTTCAAGAGTCTCAAGGACACCTTACAAAAATTTAGCAGGTAGAGGAAAAACATGTAAGTGGAATGAAATAAATAGTAGAGACATGACTAGTACACAAAGTAAAGACAGAATTCAATACAAAACACAATATGAGGCAATTCAAGCACAGATGAAAAGGGAGGGGGACGTGGGGCTAAGGATAGGCAGAGGTGAAGAGATGGGTCTTGAGGCGGGACTGGAAGATGGTGAGGGACACGGGAATTGCGGATCAGTTGGGGGAGGGAGTTCCAGAGCCTGGGAGCTGCCCTGGAGAAGGCTCTGTCCCCAAAACTGCGGAGGTTGGACTTGTGGATGGAGAGGAGACCGGCTGATGGGGATCTGAGGGACCGTGAGGGTCGGTAGGGGGAGAGGAGGTCAGGGGGGGGGGGGGCAGATGGTGGAGGGCTTTGTAGGTGAGGATCAGGATTTTGTAGGTGATCCGGTGGGAGATGGGAAGCCAGTGAAGTTGTTTGAGGACTTGAGGTTGTTTGAGGGCGGTAGGCTGTTTCCGCGCTGTATCTCTCTCTATGAGATGGGATAGCAGCACATTTGGAAAGTGGTGAAATCATTGGACAAAGTCAGCATGGATTTACGAAAGGTAAATCATGTCTGACGAATCTTATAGAATTTTTCGAGGATGTAACTAGTAGAGTGGATAAGGGAGAACCAGTGGATGTGTTATATCTGGACTTCCGGAAGGCTTTCGACAAGGTCCCACATAAGAGATTAGTATACAAACTTAAAGCACACGGCATTGGGGGTTCAGTATTGATGTGGATAGAGAACTGGCTGGCAAACAGGAAGCAAAGAGTAGGAGTAAACGGGTCCTTTTCACAATGGCAGGCAGTGACTAGTGGGGTACCGCAAGGCTCAGTGCTGGGACCCCAGCTATTTACGATATATATTAATGATTTGGACGAGGGAATTGAATGCAACATCTCCAAGTTTGGGGATGACACGAAGCTGGGGGGCAGTGTTAGCTGTGAGGAGGATGCTAGGAGGCTGCAAGGTGACTTGGATTGGCTGGGTGAGTGGGCAAATGCATGGCAGATGCAGTATAATGTGGATAAATGTGAGGTTATCCACTTTGGTGGCAAAAACAGGAAAGTAGACTATTATCTGAATGGTGGCCGATTAGGAAAAGGGGAGATGCAACGAGACCTGGGTGTCATGGTACACCAGTCATTGAAAGTAGGCATGCAGGTGCAGCAGGCAGTGAAGAAAGCCAATGGTATGTTAGCATTCATAGAAAAAGGATTTGAGTATAGGAGCAGGGAGGTTCTACTGCAGTTGTACAGGGTCTTGGTGAGACCACACCTGGAGTATTGCGTACAGTTTTGGTCTCCTAATCTGAGGAAAGACATTCTTGCCATAGAGGGAGTACAGAGAAGGTTCACCAGACTGATTCCTGGGATGTCAGGACTTTCATATGAAGAAAGACTGGATAGACTCGGCTTGTACTCTCTAGAATTTAGAAGATTGAGGGGGGGATCTTATAGAAACTTACAAAATTCTTAAGGGGTTGGACAGGCTAGATGCAGGAAGATTGTTCCCGATGTTGGGGAAGTCCAGAACAAGGGGTCACAGTTTAAGGACACGAGGGAAATCTTTTAGGACCGAGATGAGAAAAACATTTGTTTTTCACACACAGAGAGTGGTGAATCTGTGGAATTCTCTGCCACAGAAGGTAGTTGAGGCCACACAGTTCATTGGCTATATTTAAGAGGGAGCTAGATGTGGCCTTTGTGGCTGAAGGGATCAGGGGGTATGGAGAGAAGGCAGGTACAGGATACTGAGTTGGATGATCAGCCATGATCATATTGAATGGCGGTGCAGGCTCGAAGGGCCGAATGGCCTCTACTCCTGCACCTATTGTCTATGTTTCTATGTTTCTCTCCCTTTGTCCTGTATCTGTACACTGTGGACGGCTCGATTGTGATCGTGTGTAGTCTTTCCACCGACTGGAGAGAACGCCACAACAAAGCTTTTCACTGTGCCTCCGAACTAAACTAAAGCTGGGAAAAGGGGAAGTACAACAGAATCTGGGGGGTCCTTGTACACCAGTCTATGAAAGTAAGCATGCAGGTACAGCAGGCAGTAAAGAAAGCAAATGGCATGTTGGCCTTCATAACAAGAGGAGTCGAATATAGGAGCAAAGAGGTCCTTCTGCAGTTGTACAGGGCCCTGGTGAGACCACACCTGGAGTATTGTGTGCAGTTTTGGCCTGTTGGCCTTCATAACAAGGGGAGTTGAGTACAGGAGCAAAGAGGTCCTTCTGCAGTTGTACAGGGCCCTGGTGAGACCACACCTGGAGTATTGTGTGCAGTTTTGGTCCCCTAATTTGAGGAAGGACATTCTTGCTATTGAGGGAGCCCAGCGTAGGTTCACCAGGTTAATTCCCGGGATGGCGGGACTGTCATATGCTGAGAGAATGGAGCGGCTGGGCTTGTACACTCTGTGGAGTTTAGAAGGATGAGAGGGTATCTCATTGAAACATATATTGGACACGCTAGAGGCAGGAAACATGTTCCCGATGTTGAGGGAGTCCAGAACCAGGAAAAACATAGGAAATAGGTGCAGGAGTAGAGGCCATTCGGCCCTTTGAGCCTGCACCGCAATTCAATATGATCATGGCTGATCATCCAACTCAGTATCCTGTACCTGCCTTCTCTCCATACCCCCTGATCCCTTTAGCCACAAGGGCCACATCTAACTTCCTCTTAAATATAGCCAATGAACTGTGGCCTCAACTACCTTCTGTGGCAGAGAATTCCACAGATTCAACACTCTCTGTGCGTGAAAAATGTTTTTCTCATCTCGGTCCTAAAAGATTTCCCCCTTATCCTTTTACACAGAGAGTGGTGAATCTGTGGAATTCTCTGCCACAGAAGGTAGTTGAGGCCACAGTTCATTGGCTATATTTAAGAGGGAGTTAGATGTGGTTAAAGGGATCAGGGGGTATGGAGAGAAGGCAGGTACAGGATACTGAGTTGGATGATCAGCCATGATCATATTGAATGGCGGTGTAGGCTCGAAGGGCCGAATGGCCTCTACTCCTGCACCTATTTTCTATGTTTCTATGTGTCTAAACTGTGACCCCTTGTCCTGGACTTCCCCAACATCGGGAACAATCTTCCTGCATCTAGCCTGTCCAACCCCTTAAGAATTTTGTACGTTTCTATAAGATCCCCCCTCAATCTTCTAAATTCTAGCGAGTACAAGCCGAGTCTATCCAGTCTTTCTTCATATGAAAGTCCTGCCATCCCAGGAATCAGTCTGGTGAACCTTCTCTGTACTCCCTCTATGGCAAGAATGTCCTTCCTCAGATTAGGAGACCAAAACTGTACGCAATACTCCAGGTGTGGTCTCACCAAGACCCTGTACAACTGCAGTAGAACCTACCTGCTCCTATACTCAAATCCTCTATGGCAAGAATGTCTTTCCTCAGATTAGGAGACCAAAACTGTACGCAATACTCCAGGTGTGGTCTCACCAAGACCCTGTACAACTGCAGTAGAACCTCCCTGCTCCTAGACTCAAATCATCTATGGCAGAGAATTCCACAGATTCACCACTCTCTGTGTGTGAAAAAAAAATGTTTTTCTCATCTCGGTCCGAAAAGATTTCCCCCTTATCCTTAAACTGTGTGTGTGGCCCCTTGTTCTGGACTTCCCCAACATCGGGAACAATCTTCCTGCATCTAGCCTGTCCAACCCCTTAAGAATTTTGCAAGTTTCTATAAGATCCCCCCCTCAATCTTCTAAATTCTAGCGAGTACAAGCCGAGTCTATCCAGTCTTTCTTCATATGAAAGTCCTGCCATCCCAGGAATCAGTCTGGTGAACCTTCTCTGCACTCCCTCTAAGTCAAGTCTATTCGCCACATACACATACGAGATGTGCAGTGAAATGAAAAGGGGCAATGCTCGCGGATTGTGCAAAAAAAAAACCCCACTACAAAACAGAATTGAACAGAATCACATATTCACATATTAACTATTTGCGGGAGTCAAAAAAGAAAAAACAGCAATTTAAAAAAGACATCACCCAACAGTAAATCGGTACTGTACAGTTAGCCCCTAGTGAGATAGGAGTTTACAGTCCTAATGGCCTCTGGTAAGAAACTCCTTCTCATCCTCTCCGTTTTCACAGCATGACAGCGGAGGCGTTTGCCTGACAGTAGCAGCTGGAAGAGTCCGTTACTGGGGTGGAAGGGGTCCCCCATAATGTAGCTAGCTCTGGATCTGCACCTTCTGATGTATAGTTCCTGCAGAGGATTTGAGTCTAGGAGCAGGGAGGTTCTACTGCAGTTGTACAGGGTCTTGGTGAGACCACACCTGGAGTATTGCGTACAGTTTTGGTCTCCTAATCTGAGGAAAGACATTCTTGCCATAGAGGATTTGAGTATCGGAGCAGGGAGGTTCTACTGCAGTTGTACAGGGTCTTGGTGAGACCACACCTGGAGTATTGCGTACAGTTTTGGTCTCCTAATCTGAGGAAAGACATTCTTGCCATAGAGGATTTGAGTCTAGGAGCTGGGAGGTTCTACTGCAGTTGTACAGGGTCTTGGTGAGACCACACCTGGAGTATTGCGTACAGTTTTGGTCTCCTAATCTGAGGAAGGACATTCTTGCCATAGAGGGAGTACAGAGAAGGTTCACCAGACTGATTCCTGGGATGTCGGGACTTTCATATGAAGAAAGACTGGATAGACTCGGCTTGTACTCGCTAGAATTTAGGAGATTGAGGGGGGATCTTATAGAAACTTACAAAATTCTTAAGGGGTCGGACAGGCTAGATGCAGGAAGATTGTTCCCGATGTTGGGGAAGTCCAGAACAAGGGGCCACACACAGTTTAAGGATAAGGGGGAAATCTTTTAGGACCGAGATGAGAAAAACATTTTTCACACACAGAGAGTGGTGAATCTGCGGAATTCTCTGCCACAGAAGGTAGTCGAGGCCACAGTTCATTGGCTATATTTAAGAGGGAGTTAGATGTGGCCCTTGTGGCTAAAGGGATCAGGGTGTATGGAGAGAAGGCAGGTACGGGATACTGAGTTGGATGATCAGCCATGATCATATTGAATGGCGAATGGTGCAGGCTCGAAGGGCCGAATGGCCTCTACTCCTGCACCTATTTAATAAATAAAATAAATAAAGAGTGAAGTTCCCATAGTACATTCGGCCGAACGCACTGATCTCTGCAGAGCCTTCTTGTCCTGGGCAGAGCAATTCCCAAACCAAATCGTGATATTTCCGAACAAGGTGCTTTCCACAGCCGCCGAGTAGAAGCACTGGAGGATCCTCGGAGACACTCTGAATTTCCTCAATTGCCTGAGGTGGTAAAGGCGCTGCCTTGCCTTACTCACGAGTGCTGCAGCGTGTGATGTCCATGTCAGATCCTCGGAGATGTGGACTCCCAGGTACGTAAAGCAGCTCACCCTATCCACAGTATCCCCATTTATCTTCAATGGTGTGTACGTCCTCGGATGATGTGCCCTCCTAAAGTCCACGATCAGCTCCTTAGTTTTTTTTATCATATTCGAGAGGAGGCTGTTGTCCTGACACCAGAGTGCCCGATCAGCCACCTCCTCCCGGTAGGCCTTCTCATCGTTATCGAAGCTCAGTGGCCACCAGATCACCCCGTTAAACATTCACTCCTTGCTTGCCTGTAATGGATCTGACTTTGACAATAACTGGGACAATAACATTCTCTGCCTTCATCATATATAGGAGCAGGGAGGTTCTACTGCAGTTGTACAGGGTCTTGGTGAGACCACACCTGGAGTATTGCGTACAGTTTTGGTCTCCTAATCTGAGGAAAGACATTCTTGCCGTAGAGGATTTGAGTATAGGAGCAGGGAGGTTCTACTGCAGTTGTACAGGGTCTTGGTGAGACCACACCTGGAGTATTGCATACAGTTTTGGTCTCCTAATCTGAGGAAAGACATTCTTGCCATAGAGGGAGTACAGAGAAGGTTCACCAGACTGATTCCTGGGATGTCAGGACTTTCATATGAAGAAAGACTGGATAGACTCGGCTTGTACTCGCTAGAATTTAGAAGATTGAGGGGGGATCTTATAGAAACTTACAAAATTCTTAAGGGGTTGGACAGGCTAGATGCAGGAAGATTGTTCCCGATGTTGGGGAAGTCCAGAACAAGGGGCCACACACACAGTTTAAGGATAAGGGGGAAATCTTTTAGGACCGAGATGAGAAAAACATTTTTTTTCACACACAGAGAGTGGTGAATCTGTGGAATTCTCTGCCACAGAAGGTAGTTGAGGCCACAGTTCATTGGCTATATTTAAGAGGGAGTTAGATGTGGCCCTTGTGGCTAAAGGGATCAGGGGGTATGGAGAGAAGGCAGGTACAGGATACTGAGTTGGATGATCAGCCATGATCATATTGAATGGCGGTGCAGGCTCGAGGGGCCGAATGGCCTACTTTCTATGTTTCTATGAATGAGAAGATGCTGGTACTGTTGAATGTCTGCTCCTCGACAGGGCCAAGGAGGAATTATATTAGGAACACTTCTCCATCCGTTTCCCACCCACCGATGGCCGACCTGCTGAGTTATACTGGCAGGTACACAAAAATGCTGGAGAAACTCAGCGGGTGCAGCAGCATCTATGGAGCGAAGGAAATAGGCAACGTTTCGGGCCGAAACCCTTCTTCAGACAGATGGGGGGTGGCGGGGAGAAGAAAGGAAAAAGGAGGAGGAGGAGTTCGAGGACTGAGGGAGAGATAGGAAGTGGAGGAGACAGCAAGGGCTAACAAAATTGGGAGAATTCAATGTTCATGCTGCTAGGGTGCAGGCTGCTCAAGCGGAATATGAGGTGCTGTTCCTCCAATTTCCGGTGTTGCTCGCTCTGGCCATGGAGGAGACCCAGGACAGAGAGGTCGGACGGGGAATGGGAGGGGGAGTTGAAGTGCTGAGCCACCGGGAGGTCAGGTTGGTTCTTGCGGACCGAGCGGAGGTGTTCGGCGAAACGATCGCCTAGCCTGAGCTTGGTCTCACCGAGGTAGATCGGCTGACATCTAGAGCAGCGGATGCAGTAGATGAGGTTGGAGGAGATGCAGGTGAACCTTTGTCGTTATACTGGCACTTTGGAGGGGAATGGACAGGTGACGTGTCGGGTCTTGACCCTGCTGTTTCTCCAGTTTGGGCGTCACCTCACTCGGGCAATGGAGGAGACCCAGGACAGTAAGCAAGTAAAGCAAGTTTATTGGCCAAGTATTCACATACAAGGAATTTGCCTTGGTGCTCCGCCCACAAGTAACAACATGACATACTTGTGGGAGATGCAACGAGACCTGGGTGTCATGGTACACCAGTCATTAAAAGTAGGCATGCAGGTGCAGCAGGCAGTGAAGAAGGCGAATGGTATGTTAGCATTCATTGCAAAAGGATTTGAGTATAGGAGCAGGGAGGTTCTACTGCAGTTGTACAGGGTCTTGGTGAGACCACACCTGGAGTATTGCGTACAGTTTTGGTCTCCTAATCTGAGGAAGGACATTCTTGCCATAGAGGGAGTACAGAGAAGGTTCACCAGACTGATTCCTGGGATGGCAGGACTTTCATATGAAGAAAGACTGGATAGACTCGGCTTGTACTCGCTAGAATTTAGAAGATTGAGGGGGGGATCTTATAGAAACTTGCAAAATTCTTAAGGGGTTGGACAGGCTAGATGCAGGAAGATTGTTCCCGATGTTGGGGAAGTCCAGAACAAGGGGCCACACACACAGTTTAAGGATAAGGGGGAAATCTTTTCGGACCGAGATGAGAAAAACATTTTTTTTCACACACAGAGAGTGGTGAATCTGTGGAATTCTCTGCCACAGAAGGTAGTTGAGGCCACAGTTCATTGGCTATATTTAAGAGGGAGTTAGATGTGGCCCTTGTGGCTAAAGGGATCAGGGGGTATGGAGAGAAGGCAGGTACAGGATACTGAGTTGGATGATCAGCCATGATCATATTGAATGGCGGTGCAGGCTCGAAGGGCCGAATGGCCTCTACTCCTGCACCTATTGTCTATGTTTCTATACAGTGACAGTTACGAATGACTCAGAAAACACTACACATTAATAATAATAAAACATTAATGATAAATAGAGCCAGCATGTTTAGGCACTAAAATAACTCTGAAACATGCAGGCAAAAAGGTAAAATAAAATTATAAAAAAGGCACAAAAAATGCATTTATTTCCACCACCAAAATATGGTTTAAAACTATAATATAAAGGCACACTACATTAAATGACTGGTTGCACATAATTTACAAGCATTGATTTCAAATTATCTGGTGTTAAACTATGCGGTCTGTCAGACAGAATATGCTTCATTTGTGAAAAACTTCTTTCTACCCCAGCTGAGGTCACTGGTGCATACCCGAAACAAGCTACAGACTCCATATTCAAGTCGGCATCTTGGGCATTACAACTACCTTTGAGAACTTTAGCTATGTTTTGTATTTCTTCAAGATCTTTGTTAGCTAAAATCACTCTCACATTTTCCTTGGATGTCGTTGCCTCCATCGCCAGGAACTTTACGAATATCGTCAGTTACTTTGTTGAAAACCTGTAAGTTATTGACTAATGTTTTCGCCACGTTTCTCAAGGGAAGTGATAGCTTGTGGGAAGTTTGCAAAATTGGAAGCAATAAACACAAGATCGCGGTGGAGGGACTTTTTCTGCATGATTTCAATACAATACAATACAATTTATTTGTCATTTGAACCCCATTGAGGTTCCAACGAAATGTTGTTTCTGCAGTCATACACACAAGAAAGAACCAAGACACAACACAATTTACACAAACATCCATCACAGCGCATCTCCTCCTCGCTGTGATGGAAGGCAAAGACTTATCTCTCCCCTGCACTCCCCATTCCCCTCCCGATGTCAGAGTCAAAGCCCCCGTCGGGCGATGGTAATTGTCCCGCGGCCATTAACGCCGCGCCGGGTGATGCAAGGCCGCGCTCCGGGTCTTGTTGTTGGAGCCCCCGGCGTGCGCTAGCAAAGTCCCGCAGCCATTCCAAGCCGCGCCGGGCGATGATGAAAGGCCCCGCTCCAGGTACTCTTCAACCCCGTAACTCGGGCGGGAGAAGTCGCCGTTGCGGAAGCCCCGAAAAGCGGTCTCCCAGCAGGGACCCGCGGGCTCCCGGTGTCACTGTCCACCAGACCTGCGGTTGGAGCCTCCGAAACTCCGGGGTCAGGTCGCAGCAGCCGAGCGCCACCACAGCTCCACCCGCTCCGAACTCGGCCAGCTCCGCGATGGTGAGTAGGTCCGCAGGCTCCGTGACTGGAGCCCCAGGTCGTTCCTGCCGGAGGCCGCTCCACGTTGCTCGGCCCCAACGACAACGGAGACCCGACAGGGAAAAGGTCGGGTTCTCCGTGCAGGGGATAGATTTTAAAAGTTTCCCCCCCACACACATACACAAAAAAAAATTTAAAAAATGACTGGTTGCACATAATTCACAAGCATTTTTTTCAAATTATCTGGTGTTAAACTATGCTGTCTGTCAGACAGAATATGCTTCATTTGTGGAAATCTTCTTTCTACCCCAGCTGAGGTCACTGGTGCATACCCGAAACAAGCTACAGACTCTATATTCAAGTCGGCATCTTGGGCATTACAACTACCTTTGAGAACTTTAGCTATGTTTTGTATTTCTTCAAGATCTTTGTTAGCTAAAATCACTCTCACATTTTCCTTGGATGTCGTTACCTCCATCGCCAGGAACTTTACGAATATCGTCAGTTACTTTGTTGAAAACCTGTAAGTTATTGACTAATGTTTCGCCACGTTTCTCAAGGGAAAGTTCGCAAAATTGGAAGCAATAAACACAAGATCGCGGTGGAGGGACTTTTTCTGCATGATTTCAATGACGATCCTGACTGCAGCAGATTCTTCTCCTTCAAAACAGATGACGATTTATTTTATCTTTTCAAAATTTGCAGCATTGTGGAGTACAGCAGAGAGCTATGTACCCCACCTAGTCAAAAATGGGCTGAGGACGTTGCGGAATCTCGGGCGCCATTTCCTTGAACAACTGCACACGTGACGGTGCTTTGAGGAAGATTTTCTTGACATTGGAAACTAGGCGATCGACATTTGGAAACAAGCTACATATGTGTCAAGTCAAGTCAAGCGTATTCGTCACATACACATAGTGCAGTGAAATGAAAAGTGGCAATGCTCGCGGACTTTGTGCAAAAAGACAAACAAACAAACTACGAACAGAATCACATATTCTTTTACATATTAAATATTGTGGGCGGAAGGAAAAAGGGGAAAAACCAGCAATTTAAAAAAAGCAGTAGAGTGGTCCAGTAAAAGTTAGTCCCTAGTGAGATAGGAGTTTACAGTCCGAATGGCCTCTGGGAAGAAACTCCTTCTCAACCTCTCCGTTCTCACCGCATGGCAACGGAGGCGTTTGCCTGACCGTAGCAGCCGGAACAGTCCGTTGCAGGGGTGGAAGGGGTCTCCCATGATCTTATTGGCTCGGGAGTTGCACCTCCTGATGTATAGTTCCTGCAGGGGGGCGAGTGAAGTTCCCATAGTGCGTTTGTTCGGCCGAACGCACACTACTCTCTGCAGAGCCTTCTTGTCCTGGGCAGAGCAATTCCCAAACCAGATTGTAATGTTTCCGGACAAGATGCTTTCCACAGCCGCTGAGTAGAAGTGCTTGGCAATTCTATGAAGTCCTTGAGCTAAGCATGTCAAATGCAACATTTAGGGGAATAAAACTGTCACAAACAGAAGAACATTCTCGTGTTTTATACCTTCTGGCCAAAGTACAGCAAGTGAAAATGTAAACAACTGAGCAATAGTTGAGCTGTTTGACCTCCAATACTTCCGATGTCAACAAATACTCCTTTGATGGATGACCTGCCTCCATTGTACCGATGACCACATTGGCAACATATCTCCCCACAGCATTGTCTCCCCTTTTGAGATGCATATTTTGTTGCATGCAACTTCATCTCTAATTTTCTGCACAACAATGTTGAAGTTGCTGTCAACATAGTTTTTCCGTAATGACTCACTCAGTATATGTTCCTCTGTGTATTTCTCTAAAAAACCTCTGAGAGATTTGTTTTCCAATTTCCACAGTGGAATTCCAGCATCAATGAATGCCTTGCACAGAGCACTCAAAAACTCAGATTTGCGACTGGACCCAGCAGTAAATGTAGTGAGGAGACAAGCTTGGGTATTTCATAGAAACATAGAACATAGGTGCAGGAGTAGGCCATTCGGCCCTTCGAGCCTGCACCGCCATTCAATATGATCATGGCTGATCATCCAACTCAGTATCCCGTACCTGCCTTCTCTCCATACCCCCTGATCCCTTTAGCCACAAGGGCCACATCTAACTCCCTCTTAAATATAGCCAATGAACTGTGGCCTCAACTACCTTCTGTGGCAGAGAATTCCACAGATTCACCACTCTCTGTGTGTAAAAAATGATTTTCTCATCCCGGTCCTAAAAGACTTCCCTCTTATCCTTAAACTGTGACCCCTAGTTCTGGACTTCCCCAACATCGGGAACAATCTTCCTGCATCTAGCCTGTCCAACCCCTTAAGAATTTTGTAAGTTTCTATAAGATCCTGCTAGAATTTGGTGTGGTCTCACCAAGACCCTCTGACCAAAACATCCTCTCCAGGTCCACTCTTTCCAGGGCTTTCACTATTCGGTATGAAACACATTCTTGCCATAGAGGGAGTACAGAGAAGGTTCACCAGACTGATTCCTGGGATGTCAGGACTTTCATATGAAGAAAGACTGGATAGACTCGGCTTGTACTCGCTAGAATTTAGAAGATTGAGGGGGGGATCTTGTAGAAACTTACAAAATTCTTAAGGAGTTGGACAGGCTAGATGCAGGAAGATTGTTCCCGATGTTGGGGAAGTCCAGAACAAGGGGCCACACACAATTTAAGGATAAGAGGGAAGTCTTTTAGGACCGAGATGAGAAAAACTTTTTTCACACAGAGAGTGGTGAATCTGTGGAATTCTCTGCCACAGAAGGTAGTTGAGGCCACAGTTCATTGGCTATATTTAAGAGGGAGTTAGATGTGGCCCTTGTGGCTAAAGGTATCAGGGGGTATGGAGAGAAGGCAGGTACAGGATACTGAGTTGGATGATCAGCCATGATCATATTGAATGGCGGTGCAGGCTCGAAGGGCAAAATGGCCTCCTCCTGCACCTATTTTCTATGTTTCTAAAGATGTGCTGCCACAGGCCAGACATGCGGGTGAAACCCTTGCCACACTCATCGCACACAAAGGGTCACTCTCCGGTGTGCAACCGCAGGTGCTCCCGCAGCCCCAGTGCGCTCTTGAAACACTTGGCACAGTGGGAGCAGGAGAAGGGGCGCTCGCCGGTGTGGGTGCGCTGGTGCACCAGCAGGTTGGTGGAGATGGTGAAGCCCTTGCCGCAGTCGCCGCAGGTGTAGGGGCGTTCCCCCGTGTGCAGGCGCCTGTGCACCTTCAGGTTCGTGGACGACTTGAAGCCTTTGCCGCAGTCGGAGCAGGTGAAGGGCCGCTCGCTGCTGTGCACCCGCAGGTGCACCCGCAGCCCTGACGACTGGGTGAAGCTCTTGCCGCATGTGGAGCAGCCATAGGGCTTCTCGCCCGTGTGCACCCGCTGGTGGATCTTTAGCTCATGTGCCCTCATGAAGCCCTTGCCACAGTCGGAGCAGGTGAAGGGCCTGGGGTAGGGCCGGTCGCGGGCGTGCATCTGCTGGTGGGACAGCAGGCTGGAGGAGCAGGTAAAGCCCTTGCCGCACTGGGCGCAGGTGTAGGGCCGCTCGCCGGTGTGGACACGCTGGTGCTCCAGCAGCCTGGTGGTGCCGGTGAAGCCCTTGCCGCAGTCGCTGCAGGTGTAGGGGCGTTCCCCCGTGTGCAGGAGCCGGTGCCTCTTCAGGTCCGTGGACAACTTGAAGCCTTTGCCGCAGTCGGGGCAGGCGAAGGGCCGCTCGCTGCTGTGCACCAGCCGGTGCACCCGCAGCCTCGGCAACTGGGAAAAGCTCTTGCCGCAGGTGGAGCAGGCGAAGGGGCGTTCTCCCGTGTGCACCCGCCGGTGGGTCTCCAGGTCGCTCGGCCGCTGCCAGGCCTTGCCGCACACGTCGCACTCATAACGCTTCTCCTTGTTGCGCCCCGTCATGTGGTCCTCCATCGAAGCTCAGCCCCTCGAAGCTCGGCCCGCACACCGAGCAGATGGGGGGGAGTGGGGCTCACCGGCACCCTGGCCACCCCTCAATGTCCTCGGATGTCTCCGTCTCTCCGTCCACAGCCCTGCAGGAGGGGAACACAGAGGGTCAACAATCTGCCAAAGGGGACATAGGAACATAGACAATAGGTGCAGGAGTAGGCGAGAGGGGGGGAGGGCCGTGTGTGGGAGGGGGGGGGGGAGGGGTGAGGGTTTGAATGCATCGAACCAACCGTCCGTCCAACCGTCCGCTCGTCTGCCGCGCGCAGTGACGTCCACTCGCCCCCGCCCCCGCCCCGCGCAGTGACGTCCACTGGCCCCGCCCCCGCCCGGCGAAGTGACGACCAAAGATCTTATAGATCAAAGTGACGACCAAAGATCTTTGGTGACGACCAACTGGCCCCGCCCCGCCCCGCGCAGTGACGTCCACTGGCCCCGCCCCGCCCGGCGCAGTGACGTCCACTGGCCCCGCCCCGCCCCGGCGCAGTGACGTCACCGCGCACCCGCGGCAGTTGCTTCAGCAAGGACGGCACAAGATGGCGGTCGGGTTTCTCCGGGAGAAGCGACTGGAGACAGAAGGTAGACACAAGACAATGGAACTTGGTCCCGGAGAGGGGGAGGGGGAGGGGGAGGAGAGGGGGGGGGGGGGGGGGGGGGGGGGGGGGGGAGGGAGGGGGAGAGGGAGAGGGGGAGGGGGAGGGAGAGCAAGTAACAACACAAGGGCCTGTCCCACCTTCACGACCTCACTCACGACCTCTGCCGACTTTGCCCCAGATGCTAAACAGCTGCTTTCCACGGGCTCGATGTCATGTTTTATACTTTGGCAATAATAACAATGTGTTTTTTATCATGCAAATGAAGTATTATAAATTGAAAAATAGAAAATTGAATTGAGAGACAGAGAGGAAAGAGAGAGAGAGGGAGAATGAGAGAGGGAGAATGAGAGAGGGAGAATGAGAGAGAGAATGAGAGAAAGAGAGAGAGGGAGAAAGAGAGGGAGAATGAGAGAGGGAGAATGAGAGAGAGAGAGAATGAGAGGGAGAATGAGAGAGAGAGAGAGGGAGAATGAGAGAGGGAGAGTGAGAGAGAGAGAGAAAGAGAGAGAGAGAATGAGAGAGAGAGAAAGAGAGAAAGAATGAGAGAGAGAGAATGAGAGAGGGAGAATGAGAGAGAGAGAATGAGAGAGAGAATGAGAGAGAGAGGGAGAATGAGAGAGAGAGGGAGAATGAGAGAGAGAGGGAGAATGAGAGAGAGAATGAGAGGGAGAGACCTTTAGTTTAAAAATAAGCGGTGGGTGGCTTCAACAGCAAATCCCAACAACACGTTCCCTGTAGATCCCAGCGCGGAATCCCAGGAGGGAGGATTCCCAGTGGAACCTGGCAAAGAATTCCCAGCAAAGAATTCCCAGCCGGGATTTCCCAAGATCTCCGCACAGCTTTCCCAGCTCAGTATTCCCATCAGAAAATTCCCAGATTCCTACAGAGAATTCCCAGTAGCTCACAGCTGGGAATTCCCGGCAGTTTGTTGATCCCGAAAAGAATTCCCATCCAACATTGAGGCTTCAAGGTGACTTGGATAGGCTGGGTGAGTGGGCAAATGCATGGCAGATGCAGTATAATGTGGATAAATGTGAGGTTATCCACTTTGGTGGCAAAAACAGGAAAGTAGACTATTATCTAAATGGTGGCCGATTAGGAAAAGGGGAGATGCAACGAGACCTGGGTGTCATGGTACACCAGTCATTGAAAGTAGGCATGCAGGTGCAGCAGGCAGTGAAGAAAGCCAATGGTATGTTAGCATTCATAGCAAAAGGATTTGAGTCTAGGAGCAGGGAGGTTCTACTGCAGTTGTACAGGGTCTTGGTGAGACCACACCTGGAGTATTGCGTACAGTTTTGGTCTCCTAATCTGAGGAAAGACATTCTTGCCATAGAGGGGGACTAGTGTGGATGGGGCATGTTGGTCGGGGTGGGACTAGTGTAGATGGGGCATGTTGGTCGGGGTGGGACTAGTGTAGATGGGGCATGTTGGTCGGGGTGGGACTAGTGTAGATGGGGCATGTTGGTCGGGGTGGGACTAGTGTAGATGGGGCATGTTGGTCGGGGTGGGACTAGTGTAGATGGGGCAGGTTGGTCGGGGTGGGACTAGTGTAGATGGGGCATGTTGGTCGGGGTGGGACTAGTGTAGATGGGGCATGTTGGTCGGGGTGGGACTAGTGTAGATGGGGCATGTTGGTCGGGGTGGGACTAGTGTAGATGGGGCATGTTGGTCGGGGTGGGACTAGTGTAGATGGGGCATGTTGGTCGGGGTGGGACTAGTGTAGATGGGGCATGTTGGTCGGGGTGGGACTAGTGTAGATGGGGCACGTTGGTCGGGGTGGGACTAGTGTAGATGGGGCATGTTGGTCGGGGTGGGACTAGTGTAGATGGGGCATGTTGGTCGGGGTGGGACTAGTGTAGATGGGGCATGTTGGTCGGGTGGGGACTAGTGTAGATGGGGCATGTTGGTCGGGGTGGGACTAGTGTAGATGGGGCATGTTGGTCGGGGTGGGCAAGTTAGGCTGAAGGAAGGGCCTGTTTACGCGCTGTATCTCTCTCTCTCTGTGTTTCCCTCTCCCCCTCTGCTCAATAAAAATTATCTTGAAAAATGACGCACCCTCTGTCGTATTATATTATGGAAGAGAGAGGGGGAAGAGAGAAAGGGGGGAAGAGAGAGAGTGGGGAGAGAGAGAGGGGAAGAGAGAGAGGGGGAGAGAGAGAGGGGAGGGAGAGAGAGGGGGGGAGAGAGAGGGAGAGAGAGAGGGAGAGAGGGGGAGAGAGAGGGAGAGAGGGAGAGAGAGAGATGTAGATACAGAAGGGGAGAGAGAAGGGGGGAGAGAGAGAGGGGGGAGAGAGGGAAGAGAGAGACGGGTAGAGAGAGAGTGGGGCAGAGAGAGAGAGAGGGGAGAGAGGGGGAGAGAGGGGAGTGAGAGAGAGAGGGGGGAGAGAGAGAGGGGAGAGAGAGAGATGGGGAGAGAGAAAGAGAGAGAGGGGAGAGAGAGAGGGGGAAGAGAGAGGGGAGAGAGAGAGAGGGGTAGAGATAGAGGGGAGAGAGAGGGGGGAAAGGGAGAGCGAGGAAGAGAGAGAGGGGAGAGAAGGGAGAGAGAAAGAGGGTTAGAGAGAGAGAGGGAGGAGAGTGAGGGGGAGAAAGGGGGGAGAGTGAGAGGGGAAGAGAGAGAGGGGAAGAGAGAGAGGGGGGAGAGAGAGAGAGGGGGGAAGGAGAGAGGGGAGAGAGAAAGATGGGGTTAGAGAGAGAGAAAGGGAGGAGAGAGAAAGGGGGGAGAGAGAGGGGGGAGAGAGAGAGGGGGGGAGAGAGAGAGAGGTGGGGGGAGTAGAGAGGGCAGCCATCTCCATCCTCCGGCACCCCGCTATCGATTGTATCACTCGAGCACACATTAAGATACAACACACGTTTATTAAATCACTATCAGCATCGGATCGCCGTTGCCGTGTCCGTGTCCGTCTGCGCTGAGGCCTAATGGCGGAGCTGGCGGCCTCCGACTGGGACCGACCTCGAGCCACCGGTCACAACATCGGAGGCCTGGATCGCCTCGGGGCAGAGGGAAGAGACAGAGACTTTGGGACTTTTTACCTTCCTTCCATCACAGTGAGGAGGTGCCGGGTGGACTCACTGCGGTGGATGTTAAATTTGTGTCAAGTGTGTGTTTTGTTATTTATTCCATGTTATGAACATAAGCCACAGAAGGTAGTTGAGGCTTGTATTTTCAGTATAAGAGCAGGGAGGTTCTACTGCAGTTGTACAGGGTCTTGGTGAGACCACACCTGGAGTATTGTGTACAGTTTTGGTCTCCTAATCTGAGGAAAGACATCCTTGCCATAGAGGGAGTACAGAGAAGGTTCACCAGACTGATTCCTGGGATGTCAGGACTTTCATATGAAGAAAGACTGGATAGACTCGTCTTGTACTCGCTAGAATTTAGAAGATTGAGGGGGGGATCTTATAGAATCGTACAAATTTCTTCAGGGGTTGGACAGGCTTAGATGCAGGAAGATTGTTCCCGATGTTGGGGAAGTCCGCAACAAGGGGTCACAGTTTAAGGATAAGGGGGAAATCTTTTAGGACCGAGATGAGGAAAACATTTTTTTCCCCCACACACAGAGAGTGGTGAATCTGTGGAATTCTCTGCCACAGAAGGTAGTTGAGGCCACAGTTCATTGGCTATATTTAAGAGGGAGTTAGATGTGGCCCTTGTGGTTAAAGGGATCAGGGGGTATGGAGAGAAGGCAGGTACAGGATACTGAGTTGGATGATCAGCCATGATCATATTGAATGGCGAATGGTGCAGGCTCGAAGGGCCGAATGGCCTCTACTCCTGCACCTGTTGTCTATGTTTCTGTTTCTAATCCAAACTATCTCTCCCCCTTCTCTCTGTCTCCCCTTCCCTCTCCCCGCCACCGGCGCTACAGGTCTCTCCGTTGCTAACTGCATTTCGTTGTCTCTGTACCGTACACTGACAATGACAATTAAAGTTGAATCTGAAGTTGAATTGAATTGAATCTTCGGTCTCCATTGAAGTCAATGGGAGTGAAGCCCAGGGGGAGGTGGCCATCTTTGATCAAGGCACTTCCCCACTCCATTGAAGTCAATGGGAGGTGAAGCCCGGGGTGGCCATCTTTGATCAAGGCACTTCTCCACTACATTGAAGTCAGTGGGAGTGAAGCCCAGAGTGAGGTGGCCATCTTTGATCAAGGCACTTCATTGAAGTCAATGGGTGAAGCCCAGGGCGGCGGCGGCCATCTTTGTTAAAGGAACTTCCCCATTGAAGTCAATGAGGGGGGGATTGAGGCCCCGGGGGGCGGCGGCGGCGGCGGCGGCCATTTTTGCTACTGGCAGTTGTCTCCATTGGAGTTAATGAGAATGAATCCCGGGGGGCGGCCATCTTTGGTAAAGGCACGTCTTCCATTGAAGTCTATGAGGGCGGTCCGCGGCCATCTTTGATCAAGGCAGTCTTCTCGATTGAGGTCTATGTGAATGCATCCCAGGGTGTGGCGGTCATCTTTGATACTGGCAGTCATCTCCATTGAAGCCCAGGGAGAGGCGGCGGCCATCTTTGATCAGGGCACTTCTTCGGAGGGCCGGGCCCGGTGACGTTCTACCCCTCCGCGCGATGACGTCCGGCCACATACGCGGTGACGTTTTAGGCAGGTACGCGCAGACGCAGTGACGTGGCCCCGCCCCCTCCTGCTCCTCCCGCCGCCGCCATCTTGTCGCTTCTCTGCTGGAGTTGAGTCTTTCTCTCCTTTTCTCTCCTTTTTCTCTCTTTTTCATCCCCTTTTCCGCCCGGAAACGGCCCCGGGAACCAACCCCGCGCGGAACCCCAGGGGGCGGCGGGAGCGGGATCCGCAACTTCCGGCCGCCAATAACCCGGGAAACGGCGGATTTATCGCTAGTTAAGGCGGGTTAACCGCTAGTTAGCGGCTGGTTAGCGCTGACCACACGTGTTGGCCGTCGCTGACCAGTTTAGCCGCGATTTGGGGCCGTTCTGGGGGTTGAATCTCCCAATGTGGTCAAATGCAGCCAAATGTGGCTTTTATCGCCTAATATCGCTAGTTAGGGCTGGTTAACCGCTGGTTAGCAACTGGTTAACGATCACTAAACGTGTTAACCCTCCCTGGCCCGTTTAGCGGCGATTTGGAGCCGTTCTAGGGTTTAATCTCCCAATGTGGTCAAATGTGACATTTATCGCTAGTTAGGGCGGGTTAACCACTGGTTAGTAGTTGGTTAACGCTCACCACACGTGTTGGCCGCCGCTGATCAGTTTAGCATCGATTTGGGGCAGTTCTGGGGTTGAAACTCCCAATGTAGTCAAATGTGGCTTTTATCGCCTAATATCGCTAGTTAGGGCTGGTTAACCGCTGGTTAGCGGCTGGTTACCGTTCACTAGACGTGTTGGCCGACGCTGACCCGTTTAGCAGCGATTTGGGGCCGGTTTGGTGCTAAAATGGTGAAAACACACACAAATGGGATTTATCGCTAGTTAAGGCGGGTTAACCGTTAGTTAGCAACTGGTTAGCACTCACTGGATGTGCTGGCTGTCAGTGGCTGTTTATCAGCGATTTTGGGCCGTTCTGGAGGTAGAATCTGCAAATGTGGCTTTAATAGAAACATAGACAATAGGTGCAGGAGTAGATGCCATTCGGGTACGAGTTGGGCCGAAGGGCCTCTTTCCAATGCTGTATCACTTTATGGCAAAGTGCTGGAGTAACTCAGCGGGTCAGGCAGCATCTGTGGAGAAGATAGACACAAAGTGCTGGAGTAACTCAGCGGGTCAGGCAGCATCTGTGGAGAAGATAGACACAAAGTGCTGGAGTAACTCAGCGGGTCAGGCAGCATCTGTGGAGAAGATAGACACAAAGTGCTGGAGTAACTCAGCGGGTCAGGCAGCATCTGTGGAGAGTAGGAATGGGTGGCGTTTTGGGTCGACACCCTTTGGTTTAGTTTAGTTTAGAGATGCAGCGCGGAAACAACAGGCCTTTCGGCCCACGGAGTCCGTGCCGACCAGCGATCACCCCGTACACTAGCACTATCCCACGCACATTAAGGACAATTCAGCAATTTTGTGGAGGCCGATTCATCTACAACCCTGAACGTCTTTGAAATGTTGGAGGAAACCGGAAAAAACCCAGAAGTAAAAACCCACGCAGGTCAAAGGGAGAACGTACAAACTCCGCACAGACAGCACCCGTAGTCAGGATCGAGCCCGGGTCTCTGGCGGTGAGGCAGCATCTGTTTCCTCCGCCATGAACACACTCAATATGTGCTAGTAATGTCCTGTTTGCCAGCTTGTTGACCCTCTGTGTTCCCCTCCTGCAGGGTTTAGGAGCCGTTGCTGTGGACGGAGAGTCGGGGACGTGAGCGGCCATTGAGGGCGGCCAGGGTGCCGGTGAGCCCCCCATCTGCTCGGTGTGCGGGCTGAGCTTCGAGGGTCTGAGCTTCGATGGAGGACCAGATGACGGGGCACAACAAGGAGAAGCGTTATGAGTGTGACGTGTGTGGCAAGGCCTGCCGGAGCCCGAGCGAGCTGGAGGCCCACTGGCGGGTGCACACGGGAGAACGGCCCTTCGACTGCTCGGACTGCGGCAAGAGTTTCAAGACGGCGGATGTCCTGGAGACCCACCGGCGGTTGCACACGGGCGAGAAGGACTATGGCTGCTCCACATGTGGCAAGAACTTTGCCTTGTTGTCTAGGCTACGGCAGCACCGGCAGTTGCACACGGGCGAGAAGCCCCATGTCTGCCCCACCTGCGGCAAAAGCTTTGCCCGAATGTCGGTGCTGTGGGTGCACCAGCGGGTGCACAGCAGTGAGCGGCCCTTCACCTGCTCCGACTGCGGCAAAGGCTTCAAGTCGTCCAGGGAACTGAAGGTTGCAACAGGCACGTGCACACCAGCGAGCGGCCCCTACACCTGTAGCGACTGCGGGCAAGGGCTTCACCCAGTACAGCGGCCTGCAAAATCACCAGCGCACCCACACGGCGAGCGCCCCTACACCTGCGCCCAGTGCGGCAAGGGCTTCACCAACTCTGGCGCCTTGCTGGTTCACCAGCGCACCCACACGGCGAGCGCCCCTACACCTGCGCCCAGTGCGGCAAGGGCTTCACCCAGTATGGCAGCCTGCAGAGGGCACCAGCTCACCCACACTGGCGAACGCCCCTTCACCTGCGCCCAGTTGTGGAAAGGGCTTCACCTGCTCCGCCACGCTGCTGGTTTGCACCAGCGCACCCACACGGCGAACGCCCCTACACCTGCGCCCAGTGTGGCAAGGGCTTCACCCAGTCCCCCCAACCTGCTGACGCACCAGCGCCACCACACCGGCGAGTACACCTGCGCCCTTTGCGGCAAGGGCTTCACCAATTCCAGCAGCCTGCAGAAGCACCAGCGCACACACACCAGCGAGCGCCCCTTCACCTGTGCCCAGTGCGGCAAGGGCTTCACCCAGTCCTCCAACCTGTATAGGCACCAACGCACCCACACCGGCAAGCACCCCTACACCTGTGCCCAGTGCGGCAAGGGCTTCATCTGCTCCATCAGGCTGCTGTCCCACCAGCGGGTCACACCGGTGACC
>NW_022630656.1:0-78681 GCF_010909765.2 Amblyraja radiata | reverse complement strand
TACCTGAAGGTAGCAGGGAGATGAGTGTGTGGCCAGGATTGTCACTTTTGCAGCAACTCAGATCATTTGTTTCCAAAAAGAGGGCTGATTTATCATCCTGCATCTGCCCACCTGTGACTGTGATGTCCCTGTAGATGTCAACTCTCTGGGCTCACCCCCTTCCCTATTCCCACTTCCGTGTGAACCTCATTTCTTGCATCAGGTGTACACCCACTGTCAGAGCATCATATATAAGTCACAGAAGGCTCACTAACCTTTTTGTTCCTTTGCTGTAGAGGCCACTGAATCACCTCCACAGTCACCAGCTTCAGCCATGATGTCGACAGCCGATCACAAACTCTGTAGCCCTGGAATAATCAATATTAATAGACCCATCAGGTGACAATTGAATGTGAAGGAAGACATTGCCTTGTGAACCAACACACAGCATTACAGTGTAGCGGAGATGTGGAAAACATCCCATACAAACAATACACAATAGGTGCACGAGTAGGCCATTCGGCCCTTCGAGCCAGCACCGCCATTCAATAGACAATAGGTGCACGAGTAGGCCATTCGGCCCTTCGAGCCAGCACCGCCATTCAATATGATCATATTTGGTCTCCTAATCTGAGGAAAGACATTCTTCCCATAGAGGGAGTACAGAGGAGAATGGGGTTAGGAGGGAGAGATAGATCAGACATGATTGAATGGGGGAGTAGACTTGATGGGCCGAATGGTCTAATTCTGCTCCTATTACTCATGACCGTACGAAGCCCCAGACTTGGAACCGGGGCCTGGAGGCATTAACTGCTACAGCGGTGAACATGGTTCATCATGATCATTATCTTTGCCCAGGGTGTGTTCATTTCAAGTAACAGACAGTGTGCAAGAGGAAAGAGGGTTTCCAGATATTCAGCATTCACCGGAGAGTGGGCCCGCGGGCACCTCTGTGCCAACCTTGTTCCTGGAGGCCGGTGACTTCATAGTGTAGAAAGCCAATGGTATGTTAGCATTCATAGCAAAAGGATTTGAGTATAGGAGCAGGGAGGGTCTACTGCAGTTGTACAGGGTCTTGGTGAGACCACACCTGGAGAATTGCGTACAGTTTTGGTCTCCTAATCTGAGTAAGGACATTCTTGCCATAGAGGATTTGAGTATAGGAGCAGGGAGGTTCTATTGCAGTTGTACAGGGTCTTGGTGAGACCACACCTGGAGTATTAAATACAGTTTTGGTCTCCTAATCTGAGGAAAGACATTCTTGACGTAGAGGATTTGAGTATAGGAGCAGGGAGGTTCTACTGCAGTTGTACAGGGTCTTGGTGAGACAACACCTGGAGTATTGCATACAGTTTTGGTCTCCTAATCTGAGGAAAGACATTCTTGCCATAGAGGGAGTACAGAGAAGGTTCACCAGACTGATTCCTGGGATGGCAGGACTTTCATATGAAGAAAGACTGGATAGACTCGGCTTGTACTCGCTAGAATTTAGAAGATTGAGGGGGGATCTTATAGAAACGTACAAAATTCTTAAGGGGTTGGACAAGCTAGATGCAGGAAGATTGTTCCCGATGTTGGGGAAGTCCAGAACAAGGGGCCACACACACAGTTTAAGGATAAGGGGAAAATCTTTTAGGACCGAGATGAGAAAAACATTGTTTTTTCACACAGTCCTAGAATAAAGGGGAGGTCATTTAAGACTGAGGTGAGAAAAAACTTTTCCACCCAGAGAGTTGTGAATTTGTGGCCATTTGGGACTGAGATGAGGAGAAACATTTGCACCCAGTGAGTGGTGAATCTGTGGAACTCTCTGCCACAGAAGGTAGTTGAGGCCACAGTTCATTGGCTATATTTAAGAGGGAGTTAGATGTGGCCCTTGTGACTAAAGGGATCAGGGGGTATGGAGAGAAGGCAGGTACAGGATACTGAGTTGGATGATCAGCCGTGATCATATTGAATGGCGGTGCAGGCTCGAAGGGCCGAATGGCCTCTACTCCTGTACCTATTGTCTATGTTTCTATGCTGAGATTACTCGAGGAAGTTTGGTTTTGAATTTTGAGAAACACACATTGTTAAACCAAGATCTATTTCCTTGCAGACCCATTATTGAAACATTAATCTAGAGACACAATTGGGCAGCTGCAGAAAATACTACCATGGAAGGTTTTCCGATCAACTCACAACGCCGTTGCCCCAGAGAGTTTTTGTTCCTACCTGGCACTGACCTCCCGATTCTGCTTCAAGCGAAACCAAGTGATTGAGTTTTATAGATCCTAACAATGAGGGAACACACCCGGACTAAAGTTCAGCTCAATAAACAGTGATAAAGCTGGACTTCAGCCTCATCAGCAAACACGTCCACACCCTGATCCCTGATGCTGGTACAGAATTACACAAAGACTCATTCAATCCAAGAGTCCCAACACATTGCTTTACCACCTCAAGCAGCTGAGGAAATTCAGAGTCTCTCTGAGGATCCTTCAGTGTTTCTACTCTGGGACTGTAGAAAGCATCTTGTCATAGAAACATAGACAATAGGTGCAGGAGTAGAGGCCATTTGGCCCTTCGAGCCTGCACCGCCATTCAATGTGATCATGGCTGATCATCCAACTCAGTATCCTGTACCTGCCTTCTCTCCATACCCCCTGATCCATTTAGCCACAAGGGCCACATCCAACTCCCTCTTAAATATAGCCAATGAACTGGCCTCAACTACCTTCTGTGGCAGAGAATTCCACAGATTCACCACTCTCTGTGTGAAAAATGTTTTCCTCATCTCGACTTCCCCACAATGATTTTTTTTCACACAAGAGAGTGGTGAATCTGTGGAATTCTCTGCCACAGAAGGTAGTTGAGGCCACAGTTCATTGGCTATATTTAAGAGGGAGTTAGCTTTGGCCCTTGTGGCTAAAGGGATCAGGGGGTATGGAGAGAAGGCAGGTACAGGATACTGAGTTGGATGATCAGCCGTGATCATATTGAATGGCGAATGGTGCAGGCTCGAAGGGCCAAATGGCCTCTACTCCTGCACCTATTGTCTATGTTTCTATGCTGAGGTTACTCGAGGAAGTTTGGTTTTGAATTTTGAGAAACACACATTGTTAAACAAAGATCTATTTCCTTGCAGACCCATTATTGAAACATTAATCTAGAGACACAATTGAGCAGCTGCAGAAAATACTACTATGGAAGGTTTTCCGATCAACTCACAATGCTGTTGCCCCAGAGAGTTTTTGTTCCTACCTGGCACTGACCTCCCGATTCTGCTTCAAGCGAAACCAAGTGATTGAGTTTTATAGATCCTAACAATGAGGGAACACACCTCGACTAAAGTTCAGCTCAATACACAGTGATAAAGCTGGACTTCAGCCTCATCAGCAAACACGTCCACACCCTGATCCCTGATGCTGCTACAGAATTACACAAAGACTCAGTCAAACCAAGAGTTCCAACACATTATTTAAGAAGGAAAGATGGCAGATAGAGTTTAATGCTGATAAGTGTGAGGTGCTACATCTTGGCAGGACAAATCAAAATAGGACGTACATGGTAAATGGTAGGGAATTGAAGAATGCATTTGAACAGAGGGATCTGGGAATAACTGTGCACAGTTCCCTGAAGGTGGAATCTCATATAGATAGGGTGGTAAAGAAAGCTTTTGGTGTGCTGGCCTTTATAAATCAGAGCATTGAGTATAGAAGTGGGGATATAATGTTAAGATTGTACAAGGCATTGGTGAGACCAAATCTGGAGTATGGTGTACAATTTTGGTCGCCCAATTATAGGAAGGGTGTCAACTAAATAGAGAGAGTACAGAGGAGATTTACTAGAATGTTGCCTGGGTTTCAGCAACTAAGTTACAGAGAAAGGTTGAATAAGTTAGGTCTTTATTCTTTGGAGCGCAGAAGGTTAAGGGGGGACTTGATAGAGGTCTTTAAAATGATGAGAGCGATAGACAGAGTTGACGTGGATAAGCTTTTCCCACTGAGAGTAGGGAAGATTCAAACAAGAGGACATGATTTGAGAATTAAGGGAGGGGTAACATGAGGGGGAACTTCTCTACTCAGAGAGTGGTAGCTGTGTGGAATGAGCTTCCAGTGAAGGTGGTGGAGGCAGGTTCGATTTTATCATTTAAAAATAAATTGGATAGTTATATGGACGGGAAAGGATTGGAGGGTTATGGTCTGAGTGCAGGTAGATGTGACTAGGGGAGAATACGTGTTCGGCACGGACTAGAAGGGCAGAAATGGCCTGTTTCCGTGCTGTCATTGTTATATGGTTATATAACTGCAGATGCTGCAAAATCAAAGGCAGACAAAAATGCTGGAGAAACTTAGCGGGTGAGGCAGCATCTAAGGAGCGAAGGAAATAGGCAACGTTTAGGGCCGAAACCCTTCTTCAGACATTGTTTGATCAAAACGTCCACCATCAGCACATGGTGACAATAACGTCTCCACAACAATTGTAACTGCTTCAGAGAGGATGTCATTGTAACATTTCCTTGAAGACCCATTATTGAAACATTAATCTAGAGACACAATTGAGCAGCTGCAGAAAATACTACTATGGAAGGTTTTCCGATCAACTAACAACGCCGTTGCCCCAGAGAGTTTTTGTTCCTACCTGGCACTGACCTCCCGATTCTGCTTCAAGCGAAACTGAGTGATTGAGTTTTATAGGTCCGAACATTGAGGGAACACACCTGGACTAATGTTTAGCTCAATACACAGTGATAAAGCTGGACTTCAGCCTCATCAGCAAACACGTCCACACCCTGATCCCTGATGTTGGTACAGAATTACACAAAGACCCGTTCAATCCAAGAGTCCCAACACATTGCTTTACCACCTCAAGCAGCTGAGGAAATTCAGAGTCTCTCTGAGGATCCTTCAGTGTTTCTACTTTGGGGCTGTAGAAAGCATCTTGTCATAGAAACATAGAAACATAGACAATAGGTGCAGGAGTAGAGGCCATTCGGCCCTTCGAGCCTGCACCGCCATCCAATGTGATCATGGCTGATCATCCAACTCAGTATCCTGTACCTGCCTTCTCTCCATACCCCCTGCTCCCTTTAGCCACAAGGGCCACATCTAACTCCCTCTTAAATATAGCCAATGAACTGTGGCCTCAACTACCTTCTGTGGCAGAGAATTCCAGAGATTCACCACTCTCTGTGTGTGAAAAAAAATGTTTTTCTAATCTCGGTCCTAAAAGATTTCCCCCTTATCCTTAAACTGTGTGTGGCCCCTTGTTCTGGACTTCCCCAACATCGGGAACAATCTTCCTGCATCAACCCCATAAGAGTTTTGTAAGTTTCTATAAGATCCCCCCTCAATCTTCTAAATTCTAGCATGTATAAGCCGAGTCTATCCAGTCTTTCTTCATATGAAAGTCCTTTCATCCCAGGAATCAGTCTGGTGAACCTTCTCTGTACTCCCTCTATGGCAAGAATGTCCTTCCTCAGATTAGGAGACCAAAACTGTACGCAATACTCCAGATGTGGTTTCACCAAGACCCTGTACAACTGCAGTAGAACCTCCCTGCTCTTATACTCAAATCCTTTAGCTATGAATGCTAACATAGAAAGTCGAATGCTAGCATTGCCACTTTCATTTCACTGCACATCTTGTATGTGTATGTCTATTGACTTTCATATGAAGAAAGACTGGATAGACTCGGCTTGTACTCGCTAGAATTTAGAAGCTTGAGGGGTGATCTTATAGAAACATACAAAATTCTTAAGCGGTTGGACAGGCTAGATGCAGGAAGATTGTTCCCGATGTTGGGGAAATCCAGAACAAGGGGGCCAAACACAGTTTAAGGATAAGGGGGAAATCTTTTAGGACCGAGAAGAGAAAAAAAAATTCACACACAGAGAGTGGTGAATCTGTGGAATTCTCTGCCACAGAAGGTAGATGAGGCCACACAGTTCACTGGCTATATTTAAGAGGGAGTTAGATGTGGCCCTTGTGGCTAAAGGGATCAGGGGGTATGGAGAGAATGCAGGTACAGAATACTGAATTGGATGATCAGCCATGATCATATTGAATGGCGAATGGTGCAGGATCGAAGGGCCGAATGGCCTCTACTCCTGCACCTATTGTCTATGTTTCTATGTTTCTAACATAGAGACTGTTTCACAGCTGTATAGAAATACTGCCGTGGCAGGAATTACTGTGAAAACGCCACGATGTTGCCCCACAAGGTTTGTGTTCTTACCTGACGCTCTGCTCCCGATTCTGCTTCAAGCGAGTCCGCGTGAGTGAGTTTTGTTGGTCCCAGCAGTGGGTGAACACACCCTGGGTAAAGGTCACTGTATAACACAAGTTGGTCTTCAGCCTCATCAGCAAACAGGTCCACACCCAGATCCGTGATGCTGGTACTTAATTATACAAAGACTCTGTGAAGCAATTAGTTCCAACACTTTGTTTTAGAATTAGAATTAGAATTAGATCCTTTATTTGTCATTCAGACCTTACGGTCTGAACGAAATGTCGTTACCTGCAGCCATACATACAATAATAAACAACAGAACACACACTTAACACAAATTAACATCCACCACAGTGAGTTCACCAAGCACCTCCTCACTGTGATGGAGGCAAAAGTCTTAGGGCTGCTGTCTCTTCCCTCCTCTTCTCCCTCTAATAATAATAATAATAAGACATTTTATTTATGGGCGCCTTTCTTTTTTTTTTTTTTTTAAATATTTTTATTAGAAGTACGGTAAGTTCCAATAATACACAACACATATGTCTTAATACATTTTTTTGGAATGAAAGTAAGGAAAGTGCGCAAGAGTCGTGAAGGTGCAAGAGAGTGTTGAGAAAAAAAAGCCCATTAGAAAAGAAGTTAGAGAAGGAAGTAAAGAAAGAAAGAAAGTAGACCCTAGAAAAGAAGGAAAAAGAAAGGAGAGACAATCGCTCTATTATAACATTAAACTCCGCAGAAAGGGAACTACCAACCAAGTCTGTTTTTGTTGTTGTTTTTGTTGCCAGATCCTGGTACCATTTATTTATTTATTTATTTATTTATTTTTAAAATTACTATTGCACCTCAAGCTTGTAATAGTTCCAAAAACGTACACCACGTCTTTTGGAATTGGTCTGCTTTGCCTGCTAAGAGGAATCTCATCTCTTCCAGATGTAGTGTTTCAAACACATCTGATATCCACATTTTTATTGTTGGTGTGGGCGCATTTTTCCAAAATTTAAGTATAAGCTTTTTTCCCATTATTAGCCCATAATTGAGTAAATTCTTCTGATACACGTTTAGTTCAGGGTTACCTTCCGATATTCCAAAAATAATCCATTCTGGTTTTGGTACCAGTTTTATTTTAATTAATTTTGTAAAGAGTCTCAAGGACACCTTACAAAAATTTAGCAGGTAGAGGAAAAGCATGTAAGGGGAATGAAATAAATAGTAGAGACATGACTAGTACACAAAGTAAAGACAGAATTCAATACAAAACTCAATATGAGGCAATTAATGCACAGATGAAAAGGGAGGGGGACGTGGGGCTAAGGATAGGCAGAGGTGAAGAGATGGGTCTTGAGGCGGGACTGGAAGAATAAATCATGGTGAAGGACACGGAATTGCGGATCAGTTGGGGGAGGGAGTTCCAGAGCCTGGGAGCTGCCCTGGAGAAGGCTCTGTCCCCAAAACTGCGGAGGTTGGACTTGTGGATGGAGAGGAGACCGGCTGATGTGGATCTGAGGGACCGTGAGGGTTGGTAGGGGGGGAGGAGGTCAGTGAGATATGGGGGGGGCAGATGGTGGAGGGCTTTGTAGGTGAGGATCAGGATTTTGTAGGTGATCCGGTGGGAGATGGGAAGCCAGTGAAGTTGTTTGAGGACTGGAGTGATGTGATGCCAGGATTTGGTGTGGGTGATGAGTCGGATGGCTGCGTTCTGGACCTGTTGGAGTCGGTTGATGTAGGTGGAGCTGATGCCAAGTTGGGATGTTGGGATGTAATGTTAAGATGGTACAAGGCATTGGTGAGGCCAATTCTGGAGAATGGTGTACAATTTTGGTCGCCCAATTATAGGAAGGATGTCAACAAAATAGAGAGTTTACAGAGGAGATTTAGTAGAATATTGCCTGGGTTTCAGCAACTAAGTTACAGAGAAAGGTTGAACAAGTTGGGTCTTTATTGTCTGGAGCGCAGAAGGTTAAGGGGGGACTTGATAGAGGTCTTTAAAATGATGAGAGGGATAGACAGAGTTGATGTGGATAAGCTTTTCCTTTTGAGAATAGGGAAGATTCAAGCAAGAGGACATGACTTGAGAATTAAGGGACAGAAGTTAGGGGTAACATGAGGGGGAACATCTTTACTCAGAGAGTGGTGGCTGTGTGGAATGAGCTTCCTGTGAAGGTGGTGGAGGCAGGTTCGATTTTATCATTTAAAATAAATTGGATAGTTATATGGACGGGAAAGGAATGGAGGGTTATGGTCTGAGCGCAGGTAGATGGGACTATGGGAGAATACGTGTTCGGTACGGACTAGAAGGGCCGAGATGGCCTGTTTCCATGCTGTCATTGTTATATGGTTATATAACTGCAGATGCTGGAGAAACTTAGCGGGCGAGGCAGCATCTAAGGAGCGAAGGAAATAGGCAACGTTTCGGGCCGAAACCCTTCTTCAGACATTGTTTGATCAAAACGTACACCATCAGCACATGGTGACAATAACCACGTGTCCACAACAATTGTAACTGCTTCAGAGAGGGTGTCATTGTAACAGCTTCAGGTCTTCACCCTGCAACCCAATTCCTCACCTGTCTTATTTAACTCCGCATCTGACGTCGGAAGTTATCGGAGTCATTACCCACAAAGTTCTGCATCATAATCTTTTACATACCCCCCCCCCCCCTCCACACACACACACACACAATTCCACCCAGCACGACCCCATAGGCGACTTCTCCCGCTCGAATTACAGGGTTCAGAGTGACCTGGAGCAGGGCATTACAACGCCCGGCGCGGCTTTAAATTGCCGCGGACTTGCTAGCGCCCGCCGGGGGCTCCAACATCAAGACCCGGGGCAGGGCCTTACATCGCCCGGCGTGGCTTTGAGTGGCCGCGGGTTTGCTAGCGCCCGCCGGGGGCTTTGACCTCGACTTTTGGAGAGGAATGGAGAGCAGGGGAGAGATAAGACTTTGCCTTCCATCACAGTGAGGAGGAGACTCACTGTGATGGATGTTTGTGTGAAAATTTGAACACATTACACCAATTCAAAATTTGAACACATTACACCAATTCTTAAATCCTTACATTGGCTCCCAGTATGTCAGAGAATTGATTTTAAAATCCTGCTGCTCACCTATATATCACTACATGGTTTAGGACCAAATTATATCACTGACATGCTTCCACTATATAAGCCTTCTAGACCGCTAAGATCTTCTGAAACCAATCTGTTAGTGATTCCCAGAGAAAATACAAAACATGGGAAAGCAGGATTTAGTTACTATGCAACAAATAGCTGGAATAAACTTCCTGAAGCTTTAAGACTTGCCCCAACTTTGGCCACTTTTAAAACAAGACTGAAAACTTTTATGTTTACTTTAGCTTTCAGGTAAATCTTAACTACATTGCACTTTTAACTTTTGCACTTTTTATAATGCATTTTTAATTTTGCTTTTCTTTTCTTTTAGTTCTTCTATTTTATTTCATTTTATTATTTCATTTTATTGTATGACATGTTTTTATGTGAAGCACTTTGAGTCTGCCTCTAGTATAAAATGTGCTATATAAATAAAGTTGCCTTGCCTTGAATTGTGTTGGGTGTGTGTCTTGGTTCTTTTCTTGTATGGCTGCAGAAACCAAATTTCGTTTGAACCTCATGTGAGGTTCAAATGACAAATAAACGGTATTGTATTGTATTGTATAGTCTATCTGAACTATGCCTCTCATAACTATATATTTGTATGGGTCTCAAGAAGGGTTTCGGACCAAAACGTCGCCTATTTCCTTCGCTCCATAGATGCTGCTGCACCCGCTGAGTTTCTCCAGCATTTTTGTGTACCTTCTTATATATTTGTATATTCTGGTTACAAATCTCTAGAATGTGACGTTTGCCCGTATGTTAATTCCCACATAACAAATGTGACAATAAAATGTTCAATATGAGCCCCAGTGAACAGTTCCATAAAACTGCGAAGTGGCCGTTTTATCCGTTAACCACAGGTTAAAGTTTGACTACTGCCCGACCTTGTAAGGTCTTCTGATTCCGATCGCATCCACTCAGCTTTATGGGGTCTGACGGTAAATTAATAAACGCTGGGCAAAGCTCATCTCTGTCTGATAGTGTTTAACTGAGTTCACAGTTTGATCAGATTATGCCTCCCTCCACACCCTGTTTCCAAGACACGGGATTGTTCTCAATCACGCAGTGGTCCGTCAAGTCAAGTCAAGTCAAGTCAAGTTTATTTGTCACATACACATACGAGATGTGCAGTGAAATGAAAGTGGCAATGCTCGCGAACTTTTGTGCAAAAGACAAACAACCAAACAAACTATAAACACAATCATAACACACATATTCTTTTACATAATAAATAATGGAAGGAAAAACGTTCAGTAGAGTTAGTCCCTGGTGAGATAGGCGTTTACATTCCGAATGGCCTCTGGGAAGAAACTCCTTCTCAACCTCTCTGTTCTCACCGCATGGCAACGGAGGCGTTTGCCTGACCGTAGCAGCTGGAACAGTCTGTTGCAGGGGTGGAAGGGGTCTCTCATGATATTGTTGGCTCTGGAGTTGCACCTCCTGATGTATAGTTCCTGCAGGGGAGCGAGTGAAGTTCCCATAGTGCGTTTGTTCAGCCGAACGCACTACTCTCTGCAGAGCCTTCTTGTCCTTGGCAGAGCAATTCCCAAACCAGATGGTAATATTTACCGGACAAGATGCTTTCCACCACCGCTTCGTAGAAGCAGTGGAGGATCCTCGGAGACACTCTGAATTTCCTCAATTGCCTGAGGTGGTAAAGGCGCTGCATTGCCTTACTCACGAGTGCTGAGTCCTGTGATGTTCATGTCATATCCTCGGAGATGTGGACTCCCAGATATTTAAAACAGTTCATCCTATCCACAGGATCCCCATTTATCCTCAATGGGTGCAGGTAGATGTGACTAGGGGAGAATACGTGTTCGGCACGGACTAGAAGGGCCGAGATGGCCTGTTTCCGTGCTGTCATTGTTATATGGTTATATAACTGCAGATGCTGCAAAATCAAAGGCAGACAAAAATGCTGGAGAAACTTAGCGGGTGAGGCAGCATCTAAGGAGCGAAGGAAATAGGCAACGTTTCGGGCCGAAACCCTTCTTCAGACATTGTTTGATCAAAACGTACACCATCAGCACATGGTGACAATAACCACGTCTCCACAACAATTATAACTGCTTCAGAGAGGGTGTCATTGTAACAGCTTCAGGTCTTCACCCTGCAACCCAATTCCTCACCTGTCTTATTTTACTCCGCATCTGACGTCGGAAGTTATCGGAGTCATTACCCACAAAGTCCTGCATCATAATCTTTTACATACCCCCCCCCCCCCCCCCCCCCCCACACACACACACACACACACACACAATTCCACCCAGCACGACCCCATAGGCGACTTCTCCCGCTCGAAATGCGGGGTTCAGAGTGACCTGGAGCGGGGCCTTACAACACCCGGCGCGGCTTTAAATTGCCGCGGACTTGCCAGCGCCCGCCGGGGGCTCCAACATCAAGACCCGGTGCAGGGCCTTACATCGCCCGGCATGGCTTTGAGTGGCCGCAGACTTGCTAGCGCCCGCCGGGGGCTTTGACCTCGACTTCGGGTGAGGAATGGAGAGCAGGGGAGAGATAAGACTTTGCCTTCCATCACAGTGAGGAGGAGACTCACTGTGATGGATGTTTGTGTGAAAATTTGAACACATTACACCAATTCTTAAATCCTTACATTGGCTCCCTGTATGTCAGAGAATTGATTTTAAAATCCTGCTGCTCACCTATAAATCACTACATGGTTTAGGACCAAAGTATATCACTGACATGCTTCCACTATATAAGCCTTCTAGACTGCTAAGATCTTCTGAAACCAATCTGTTAGTGATTCCCAGAGTAAATACAAAACATGGGAAAGCAGGATTTAGTTACTATGCAACAAATAGCTGGAATAAACTTCCTGAAGATTTAAGACTTGCCTCAACTTTGACCACTTTTAAAACAAGACTGAAAACGTTTATGTTTACTTTAGCTTTCAGCTAAATCTTAACTACATTGCACTTTTAACTTTTACACTTTTTATAATGCATTTTTAATTTTGCTTTTCTTTTCTTTTAGTTCTTCTATTTTATTTCATTTTATTGTTTCATTTTATTGTATGACATGTTTTTATGTGAAGCACTTTGAGTCTGCCTCGTGTATGAAATGTACTATATAAATAAAGTTGCCTTGCCTTGTCTTGAATTGTGTTGGGTGTGTGTCTTGGTTCTTTTCTTGTATGACTGCAGAAACCAAATTTCGTTTGAACCTCATGTGAGGTTCAAATGACAAATAAAAGGTATTGTATTGTATTGTATAGTCTATCTGAACTA
Organism: Amblyraja radiata; assembly: GCF_010909765.2. Classification (NCBI taxonomy): domain Eukaryota; kingdom Metazoa; phylum Chordata; class Chondrichthyes; order Rajiformes; family Rajidae; genus Amblyraja; species Amblyraja radiata. Next base: position 66,121 of record NW_022630656.1, on the reverse strand, counting down.
TGCCTCTCATAACTATATATTTGTATGGGTCTGAAGAAGGGTTTCGGCCCGAAGCGTCGCCTATTTCCTTCGCTCCATAGATGCTGCTGCACCCGCTGTGTTTCTCCAGCATTTTTGTGTACCTTCTTATATATTTGTATATTCTGGTTACAAATCTCTAGAATGTGACGTTTGCCCGTACAAAACACAATTGTCCACAATAATTCCCACATAACAAATGTGACAATAAAATGTTCAATATGAACCCCAGTGAACAGTTCCATAAAACTGTGAAGTGGCCGTTTTATCCGAAAACCACAGGTTAAAGTTTGTCTACTGCCCGACCTTGTAAGGTCTCCTGATTCCGATCGCATCCACTCAGCTTTATGGGCTCTGACGGTAAATTAATAAACGCTGGGCAAAGCTCATCTCTGTCTGATAGTGTTTAACTGAGTTCATAGTTTGATCAGATTATGCCTCCCTCCACACCCTGTTTCCAAGACACGGGATTGTTCTCAATCACGCAGTGGTCCGTGCGGTTCGGATTGATGAAGCAAGTTGCCCGTTTTCCCAACTTGTCTGGTTACAGGGTTTATTTATCCTCCAGTCTTTCCCTCTCCGCCTCACACGAAATTCCATGAGCTGTGGTCACATCCTGCCTCAGCCTGGTGATACATCGTTCACCAAACAACCTGTTATCCACAGGATAAAAATCTCCAAAGAGACTCCCACATTGAGAGAGTACAGAGGAGATTTACTAGAATGTTGCCTGGGTTAAAATTGTACAAGGCATTGGTGAGGCCAATTCTGGAGTATGGGGTACAATTTTGGTCGCCTAATTATAGGAAGGATGTCAACAAAATAGAGAGAGTACAGAGGAGATTTACTAGAATGTTGCCTGGGTTTCAGCAACTAAGTTACAGAGAAAGGTTGAACAAGTTAGGGCTTTATTCTCTGGAGCGCAGAAGGTTAAGGGGGGACTTGATAGAGGTCTTTAAAATGATGAGAGGGATAGACAGAGTTGACGTGGATAAGCTTTTCCCACTGAGAGTAGGGAAGATTCAAACAAGGGGTCATGACTTGAGAATTAAGGGACTGAAGTTTAGGGGTAACATGAGGGGGAACTTCTTTTCTCAGAGAGTGGTAGCTGTGTGGAATGAGCTTCCAGTGAAGGTGGTGGAGGCAGGTTCATTTTTATCATTTAAAAATAAATTGGATAGTTATATGGACGGGAAAGGAATGGAGGGTTATGGTCTGAGCGCAGGTAGATGGGACTAGGGGAGAATACGTGTTCGGCACGGACTAGAAGGGTCGAGATGGCGTGTTTCCGTGCCGGAATTGTTATATGGTTATATGGTTATTGGCGAGTGGGTGGCGTGACTCACGTCGCAGCGGCCTCTGCAGTCCGTCTGTCTTTTTATTATTGTGTGTCTCATTAGAATGTAGATTTTATTATTTGTTTTGTGTATGTGTGTGTGTGTGTGTGTAGGGGGGAGGGGGGCGGGGAAACTTTTAAAAATCTTTCTCCTGCACGGAGAACCCGACCGTTTCTCTGTCGGGTCTCCGTTGTCGTTGGGGGCCGAGCACCGTGGAGCGGCCTCCAGCAGGAACGACCTGGGGCTCCAGTCGCGGAGCTGCGGACCTACTCACCATCGCGGAGCTGGCCGAGTTCGGAGCGGGTGGAGCTGTGGTGGCGACCCGACCTCGAGGGTTCGGAGGCTCCAACCGCAGGTCTGGTGGACAGGAACACCGGGAGCCCGCGGGTCCCTGCTGGGAGACCGCTTTTCGGGGCTTCCACAATGGCGACTTCTCCCGCCCGAGTTGCGGGGTTGAAGAGTACCTGGAGCGGGGCCTTACATCATCCCCCCGCGCGGCTTGGAATGGCTGCGGAATTTTGCTAGCGCCCGCCGGGGGCTCCAACAACAAGACCCGGAGCGTGGCCTTGCATCACCCGGCGCGGCGTAAATGGCCGCGGGACAATGACCATCGCCCGCCGGGGGCTTTGACTTTGACTCTGACATCGGGAGGGGAATGGGGAGTGCGGGGGAGAGATAAGTCTTTGCCTTCCATCACAGCGAGGAGGAGATGCGCTGTAATGGATGTTTGTGTAAATTGTGTTGTGTCTTGGTTCTTTCTTGTGTGTATGACTGCAGAAACAACATTTCACACAGAGATTAAAAACTTGTGGAGAAACCGAGTCCCAAGTTGGGCCGCCCAGGATCGAGTGTAATACAGTCGTGCCGCCCGGTTGTGGTGGGGGAGCCAGGGTTATACAGTTGCCGGGGGGGTGTGGAGCAATTGGGCCGCCCGGGGGGTGGAGCAGCGTCGACAGTTGCTCGGGGCGGAAACGAGCGTCGACTGCACGGACCGCGCGGGTTTAACGGGCGTCGACAGTTGGCGGCGGGAACAAGGTTTAAAGTCCAGAGGAAGGTGAGGAAATATTATTGTTTAATGGCCACATTTTTCTGTCTGTCTGTCCGGGAATATGGTGGTGGGGGGAGGGGGCGCTGAACAACATCGTGGAGACCTGGGTCGTCTACAGCAGCGGGTCTCCACCCGGCGCGGCCTACAGACTGTGGAAGCCGCGGGTTCCGGTAGGAGGGGACCGACTCTGTGTCCACGCCGCTGAGGACGTCCCGGGTGGGGAGAGAGTGGGGGTGGGGGGGGGGGGGGGGGGGCGGGGAGGGGGGGGGGGGGGGGGGGGGGGGGGGGGGGGGGGAGAGTTAAATTGAAATATTTGTACTTAGTTTTCAAGACATAACAAGGTGCAAAGTTGTCCATTTGTTACAGACAGAGTGTACGAAAAGAATAAATAAAAAACAGAGAGGGAGAGGGGTGGGGGAGAGGGGGAAGAGTGTGGAGGGGTGGGGGAGAGTGGGGAGGGGTAGAGGGGGAAGAGTGTGGATGGAGGGAAGATGGGGGGGAGAGGTGGAAGAGTGGAGGGAGGGGGAGATGGGGTAGGAGAGAGGGGGAAGAGTGGAGAGGGAGAGTGGGGGGGGGGGTAGATAGGGAGGGGGTAGAGGTTTTTTTAAATCAAAATCTTTTAATTTAGTTTTCAAGACCTAACGGTGCAAAGTTGTCCATTTGTTACAGACAGAGTGTACGAAAAGAATAAATAAAAAACAGAGGGGGAGAGGGGGAAGAGTGTGGAGGGGGAGGGGTGGGGGAGGAAAGGGTGAGTGTGGAGGGAGATGGGGTAGAGGAGATGGGGAAGAGTGTGGAGGGAGGGGGAGATGGGGTAGGGGAGAGAGGGAGAAGAGTGTGGGAGGGGTTAGGGAGGGGAGAGGAGATGGGGGAGAGTGTGGAGGGAGGTAGGTGTAGTGGGAGAGTGGGGGGGGGGGGGAGAGATGTGGAGGGAGATGGCGTAGAGGAGATGGGGAAGAGTGTGGAGGGAGGGGGAGATGGGGTAGAGGAGAGAGGGGGAAGAGTGTGGAGGGAGGGGGAGATGGGGTAGAGGAGAGAGGGGGAAGAGTGTGGAGGGAGGGGGAGATGGGGTAGGGGAGAGAGGGGGAAGAGGGAGGGGGAGATGGGGTAGAGGAGAGAGGGGGAAGAGTGTGGAGGGAGGGGAGATGGGGTAGAGGAGAGAGGGGGAAGAGTGTGGAGGGAGGGGGAAGAGTGTGGAGGGAGGGGGAGATGGGGTAGAGGAGAGAGGGGGAAGAGTGTGGAGGGAGTGGGAGATGGGTGGGGAAGGGGGAGAGAGGGGGAAGTGTGGGGAGGGAGGGGGAGAGATGTGGAGGGAGGGGGAGATGGGGTAGAGGAGAGAGGGGGAAGAGTGTGGAGGGAGGGGGAGATGGGGTAGGGGAGAGAGGGGGAAGAGTGGGGAGATAGATAGATAGATAGATAGATAGATAGATAGATAGATAGATAGATAGATAGATAGATAGATAAATACTTTATTAATCCCCTTATTCAGGGGAAATTCTGATGTCCATGCAGCACACTAATAAAAATACAACACAGTATTCGTAAAGAAATTCAACACCAAAACATCCCCCCACAGTGATTCCCACTGTGGGGGAAGGCACAAAGTCCAGTCCCCATCCTCTTGTCCACCCATAGTCGGGCCTATTGAGGCCTCCACAGTCGCCGCCACGGCGCCCGATGTTCTCGCCGGGTGATGGTACTCCGGCGTCGGGAGAACCCCCAGCAGCTTGGGGTGCCAGGAACGGCCGCCTTCCCACCGGAGCCTGCGGCTTCCAAGCCAACAGACCACGCCAGACGGAGCTCCGCACACTGGTGATCTCGGCGAGATGTAAGTTCAACGTCGCAGCTGGCCGCTCCGCAGTACCGCGGCTCCACGATGTTTTCCTCGGCGGTCCCAGCATACCGGAGTCCCAGCGCGGCGACCCAGGAAAGGCATCGCCCGCTCCGCAATAGCGCTCCAGCGCTGCACTGCCGCCAAAGCCGATGTTCTGCGCCGCCGCCGCCACCGCCGAGGAGATGGGGGAGAGGGGGAAGAGTGTGTCTTTACTTTGTGTACTAGTCATGTCTCTACTATTTATTTCATTCCCCTTACATGTTTTTCCTCTATGGGGGAGGGGAGAGTGGGGGGTGGGGGAGTGGGGGAAGTGGAGACCCTGACCACGGGGAACAGTGGAGGAAGAGACTGACTTTGGTGCCTTCCCACACAATGGGGAACTGTGATTCTGCTGTGTGTGTGTGGGGATGTTTTATGTTAAATTCTATCGTGTGTTGCGTCTTTTATGTTTATTTTTATTATATGGCTGTATGGGAATTTCATTTCACTGGGCCATCTGGCACATGTGACAATTAAATGTATCTTGAATCTTGGGGGAAGAGTGTGGAGGGAGGGGGAGAGGAGATGGGGGGGAGGAGAAGGGGGGACAGAGAGATAGATGGGGTGGGGGAGGGAGGGGAGAGGGATGGAGGAGAGGTGGAAGAGGGACAGAGGCGTAGGGGAGGGAGGGGGAAGAGTGTGGAGAGAGGGGGAGAAGGGGGATGGGGGAGAGAGGGAAGGGGGGTGGGTAGGGAGGAGAAGGGGGGAGAGAGTGGGGAGGGGGAGGGTGGGGAGGAGATGGGAAGAGGAGATGGGTGTAGGGGAGAAGGGGGAGGGGAAGGATAAGGGAGGGAGATTGGGGTGGGGGGAGATGGGGTACCACCATGACGCACCACCTCCAGTTTAAATTCCATTTGGAATATTTTGGAGGACCAAGAAACCAAGAGAGGAGATGGGGGGTGGAGGAGATGGGATGGGGAGAGGGGTGGGGGAGAGTGAGATGGGTGGGGGAGAGGGAGAGGGGAGGGAGAGGGAGATGGGGTAGGGGAGGGGGGGGGCAAGTGTGTGGAGGGAGGGGTGGGGGGGGGAGAGTGGGGGGGGGAGATAGTAGGAGTAGGGGGTAGAGTTAAATGGAAATCTTTTTATTTATTTTTCAAGACCTAACAAGGTGCAAAGTTGTTCATTTGTTAGACAGAGTGTACGAAAAGAATAAATAAAAAACAGAGGGAGAGGGGTGGGGGAGAGAGAAGGGTGGGGTAGAGAGGGAGTGAGGTGGGGGAGAGAGGGGGAAGTGTGTGGAGGGAGAGGCAGATGGGGTAGGGGAGAGAGGGGGAAGAGTGTGGGGGGAGAGAGGGGGGGGGGGGGGGAGCGTGCGAGAGGATGCGGAGGGGGAGAGGGGGAGGGGACGAGAGGGGGAGCAGGGAGGAGAGAGGGGGGGGCCAGGGAAGAGTGTGGAGGAAGAGAGGAGGGAGAGAGGGTGGGAGGAGAGAGGGGGAAGAGTGTGAGGGGAGAGAGGGAGATGGGGTGGGGGGTGATAGGGGGAAGAGTGTGGAGGGAGGGGTAGGGGGAGAGGTGGAAGAGGGGGGAGAGAGTGGAGGGAGAGAGGGTGAAGAGTGGAGGGAGGGAGGGGTAGGGGAGAGAGGGGGATGGGGTGGGAGAGAGAGGGATGGGGGTGGGGGAGAGAGGGATGGGGAGGGGGAGAGGAGATGGGGGCAGAGGTGATGGGGGGGGGAGAGAAGGGTGGGAGGTGATGGGGGAGAGGAGAAGTGGTGGAGAGGAGATGGGGGGGAGAGGAGATGGCGGAGGGGGAGATGGGGTAGGGGAGGGAGGGAGAAGAGGGACAGGGGGAAGGGGGCGGAGGGAGGGGAGGAGGGAGATGGGGTAGGGGAGGGGGGGGCGAAGCGAACAGTGTGGAGGGAGGAGGGAGGTGTGGGGAGCGGGAGGGAGAGGACCAGGGAGATCGGAGATGGAGAGGGGGAGGGGGAGGAGAGAGGGGTGGGGGAGAGGAGATGGGGGGGAGAGGAGAAGGGGGGAGCGGAGAAGGGGGGGGAGGAGATGGGAGGGGGTGAGAGGAAGAAAGACTGGATAGACTCGGCTTGTACTCGCTAGAATTTAGCAGATTGAGGGGGGATCTTATAGAAACGTACAAAATTCTTAAGGGGTTGGACAGGCTAGATGCAGGAAGATTGTTCCCGATGTTGGGGAAGTCCAGAACAAGGGGCCACACACACAGTTTAAGGATAAGGGGGAAATCTTTTAGGACCGAGATGAGAAAAACATTTTTTTTTCACACACAGAGAGCGGTGAATCTGTGGAATTCTCTGCCACAGAAGGTAGTTGAGGCCACAGTTCGTTGGCAATATTTAAGAGGGAGTTAGATGTGGCCCTTGTGGCTAAAGAGATCAGGGGGTATGGAGAGAAGGCAGGTACAGGATACTGAGTTGGATGATCAGCCATGATCATATTGAATGGCGATGCTGTGCAGGCTCGAAGGGCCGAATGGCCTCTACTCCTGCACCTATTGTCTATGTGGTCTGCCGTTTAGCAGAGTGGGGCGGTGACAGCTATCGGTGGAGAAACTTGATAATTCCATTATTTTGATTCATCACAGCTCCTCCAATGTCTTCGATGACGGAGCTCCTGGAAAGGTGCGATGATTCACAGCTGCTGGATTTGACAAATCATTACCGCAAGAGGCTGGAAGCGGCGACTCAAGAGGCGGTGGAGAATGTCGTCTTCGTTCTAGCGTACGAGAGATATTTCAGCGAACAAGAGTACAAGGTAGGGAGAGGAATGGATGAGTGGGTAACTTCAGCCGATACTCAAATGTTTTCATTCACAAATATTGTGGGCCTAAGAGACCATTGTTGTGCTGTCCTCATTGTAATGAGTCGAGTCATATACACGTCAAGCTACAATATATGTTTATTATAGTCCACTCACTCACACAATTCATCTGCATGGTGTTACAGTAACTAGCAGCTACTCAAATGACCAATAAACATAATATGACATAGTGTTCATAGCAAAAGGATTTGAGTATAGGAGCAGGGAGGTTCTACTGCAGTTGTACAGGGTCTTGGTGAGACCACACCTGGAGTATTGCGTACAGTTTTGGTCTCCTAATCGGAGGAAAGACATTCTTGCCATAGAGGATTTGAGTATAGGAGCAGGGAGTTTGTACTGCAGTTGTACATGGTCTTGGTGAAACCACACCTGGAGTATTGCGTCCAGTTTTGGTTTCCTAATCTGAGGAAAGACATTCTTGCCATAGAGGGAGTACAGAGAAGGTTCCCCAGACTGATTCCTGGGATGTCAGGACTTTCATATGAAGAAAGACTGGATAGACTCGACTTGTACTCACTAGAATTTAGATGATTGAGGGGGGATCTTATAGAATCTTAAGGGGTTGGACAGGCTAGATGCAGGAAGATTGTTCCCGATGTAGGGGGAGGCCAGAACAAGGGGTCACAGTTTAAGTATAAGGGGGAAATCCTTTAGGATCGAGATGAGGAAAGCATTTTTCACACAGAGAGTGGTGAGTCTCTGGAATTCTCTGCCACAGAAGGTAGTTGAGGCCACAGTTCATTGGCTATATTTAAGAGGGAGTTAGATGTGGCCCTTGTGGCTAAAGGGATCAGGGGGTATGGAGAGAAGGCAGGTACGGGATACTGAGTTGGATGATCAGCAATGATCATATTGAATGGCGAATGGTGCAGGCTCGAAGGGCCGAATGGCCTCTACTCCTGCACCTATTTTCTATGTTTGAATGGCAGGCAGGCAGCACCGGATATCCGGCATCATCATCAGCATCAGCAGCGCTGAGTACCCGCGTCACGTGACAGCGGGCAGGGCTGCCTCTGACGTCACCGCCCGGGAAGCGTCCGGGTTTAAAGGAGAGGGAGGGCGGCCGTTTAAAGGGGAGGGAGTGCGGGGAATCGGCCAACAATATTCTGGTCCCCAGGGCGGTGACGTTTACACCACGAGATGTTCACACGATCACTGTCAGTCCAGGTCTGGGTTCCTGCAGCGACCTCAGTTCCTTCTCCCCGGTTGGACCGAACTTATTCCCCCTCAGCCTGAAACATGTGGAGGAATAAAGAGGAAATAAACAGATGAAACAACAGTGTTAATAACAGGGACTAGGGTTAATATTTCAACAACACTTACAGAACAAATCCACAGGAGAAACAAGCCCGCGGATGGATGGATGGATCCCCTGATATTTGATCACATTAAACATTAATACAAACACTCACATGATCAGCTTCAGTCTCGGGAGGGTCAGTATGAGGTCGCGGAGAGCGGGGACAGATCGGTCTGTGAGGGAGTTGCGTGTCAGGTTCAGCTCCGTCAGTGAGGGGTTTGTACTGAGAGCGGAGACGAGATCCTCGGCTCGAGAATCTGTGAGACTGACACTGTTCAGCCTGGAGATGAGAGAGAGTGAGGGTGAGGGACACAGAGAGACAGGAGACGGTGCAAATCCCCAGTGTTTATCAGTGACACAATTACTGATTATATTAATATTCAGTGTCAGACACCCAGTGAGTGTAAACACAATCTCTCACAGTCTGGGACTTACCACAGTCTCTGTATTTTACAGTCCGGGTTCCTCAGAGCCGCAGACACCAGTTTCACTCCAGAATCTCCCAGGTCGTTGGGTCCCAGTCTAAACACAAACAGACAGAGTAAGAAACAAACCCCGAGGCTGAGATAGACAATTTCTCCCAAAGGGATATTTCTGGAAACACCTCAGCACATTATTGAACAAATCTGTGTGAATGTGGTGTTTGGTGACTTTCACCATTTATTCTCATTCCTCGACCGACGACCAAGAAATGTTCCCTGTGCAGAGAACGGCGGCAGGCAACACGCACGACCTGGGGGAAGGGGTCGATCACCGTTGACCTGGGGGAGGGATGGATAAAATAGGAGGGGTGTCCCCCCCCCCGGGCACAGTGACAGCCGCTCGGCCCCATAGAAGGGGTGTTGGACGGACGGAATAACAAAATAGTGGAACAATTTTGCAGTTCAGTGTTAGCGTCAAACGGACAGTTACCTCAAGTCCTGACACTTGTGCAGAACCGGTCCCAGCCGCTGGAGACCTTCACACTGAATGCGGCAGCTCTTCAGATCGAGGCGTTTGATTGTATCACAGAGCCTGATGGCATGAGACAGGACCGCACAGTCAATCGGGGTCAGTCCCAGTCCACGGAATGAAAGTGTTTCCACAGATCCCAGTGTCTGCTGAGCCAGTGCAGGATTCTGTGACTCAAACAGGTAGTGCATCGTGTTCAGGAGCCACCGTTTACCAGCTTCACTCCCTGTGTTTCTAGCCCGGCGTTTAACCTCCTCCTTCACCCAGTCACTCACTCGGCAGATTGTTTGATGAGGGAATTTACCCAGAAACTCCTCCAGGATCCAAGCTGTCCGTGGGGCGGAGAGACCAGCGACAAAACGGAGAAATACTTCAAATCGCCCGTCTGAATTGCCATGGGCTTCAATGAGGAGTGTCGTGATATCCCCGCGATCTACAGTCAGGAATTGTGCGAGTGCGGCTACAAACTCTTGGATGGTGAGGTGCGGGAAGGTGTACACCACGCTCCGGGTTGAATCCTCTCTCTCCAAAAGTTCCATCAGGAACCCGGACAGGAACTTGGAAGGCTGCAGATTGTATTTGATCAAATCTACATCTGTGAACACAATGTTCTTCTCAGCCACTCCATTGAAGGCCATCTGACCAACCTTCAGTAACACCTCACGGGGGTTCTCAATCTCACGGCCGTGGTTTTTCAGGATGTTGTAAATAAAGTAGCAATATAGTTGTGTGATGGTCTTGGGAACTCGCTGCGGGTCCCGGTGTGTTTGTCTGAAGAAGGGGCCCAGTGCCAGGACAAGGATCCAGCAGTAGGCGGGGTTGTAGCTCATGGTGTACAGGATCTCGTTCTCCTTCACGTGTTTGAAAACAGCTGCTGCCACCGCCTGATCTTCAAAATACCTGGTGAAATATTCCTTCCGTTCCTCACCAACAAATCCCAGGATTTCAGCCCAGACACTGATCTCTGCCTTTTCCAGTAAATGTAACGCAGTGGGGCGGGTGGTGACTAGCACTGAACACCGTGGGAGCAGCTTGTGCTGGATTAAACTGTACACAATGTCAGACACTTCACACCACCACTCGGGATCTGGACACTGGTGCTTAGGTTCTGTGTCTCTCCGACTGTCAGCAAAATCGATTCTGCCCTTGAATTCATCCAGACCGTCGAATATAAACAGCAATCCCTCTGGGTTCTTCCAGACCTCTCCCAGCATATTCCCAAAGTAAGGGTACTGATCCAGAATCAGTTCCTTCAGGTTTATTCTGTGTTTAATCATGTTCAAATCCCGGAATTTGAAACTGAAGACAAACTGGAATTGTTGGAATATTTTCCCTGTGGCCCAGTCATGAACAATTTTCTGTACCATTGTTGTTTTTCCGATCCCCGCGACTCCGGACACTGATGCTGAACTCCCCAGGACTCCGGCTACTGATTCTGAACTCCCAGATCGGGATTTACTCTGGGAAAAGCTGCTGTGGAACAATTCATCAGTCCTGATTTTTTCCAGTTCTCCCCGGAGATGTTTCTTTTGCCACTCCTCATGGTCCCGGCCTCTTGCCAGCAGCTCATGTTCCACCAGTGTCCGATCTCGAACAGTGGAGATGATTGTGAGCTCAGCGTATCGATCAAGCAGCAGGAAATTCTTAACCTTCTCGTTCATCAGGATAGTGTTCACACTCAGTGTTTCAGTCTGTACTCGCAGAGTCTCCTTGTGTTTCCGTTGAACATCTTGCACGGGAAAAGGCAGATAATGGACACAATGTTAGATGGCTCAACTGAAAACTCAACATTACATAGTGTGTCAGGACTCTATCCAGGAGTGTGTGGGGTTACACAGTGTGTCAGGGACTCTATCCAGGAGTGTGTGGGGTTACACCGTGTGTCAGGACTCTATCCAGGAGTGTGTGGGGTTACACAGTGTGTCAGGACTCTATCCAGGAGTGTGTGGGGTTACACAGTGTGTCAGGACTCTATCCAGGAGTGTGTGGGGTTACACAGTGTGTCAGGACTCTATCCAGGAGTGTGTGGGGTTACACAGTGTGTCAGGACTCTATCCAGGAGTGTGTGGGGTTACACAGTGTGTCAGGACTCTATCCAGGAGTGTGTGGGGAATCTCTACACACACATTCTCCCCCAGGTGAGCACTGGATTTCACAGATCTCTTCCACAACCTGATACATTGCAAAACCTGGTACAATGAACGCCTGGAGGAGTTGAAATATTGCAGTGTAATAGTTCCAGTGTATGTCAGAGATGGAATGATCTGGAAACTACTATCTACCTCTTTGGTTACACTCAGAATATCCTAGATCGGAGGTGCACAAAAATACTGGAGAAACTCAGCGGGTGCAGCAGCATCTATGGAGCGAAGGAAATAGGTGACGTTTCGGGCCGAAACCCTTCTTCAGACTGATGGGGAGTGCGGGGGAGAAAGGGAGGAAAAAGGGACGAGGAGGAGCCCGAGGGCGGGGGGATGGGAGGAGACAGCTCGAGGGTTAAGGTAGGGGAGGAGACAGCAAGGGCTAGCAAAATTGGAAGAATTCAAAGTTCACGCCCGCCGGACGCAGACTACCCAGGCGGAATATGAGGTGCTGTTCCTCCAATTTCCGGTGTTGCTCACTCTGGCCATGAAGGAGACCCAGGACAGAGAGGTCGGATTGGGAATGGGAGGGGGAGTTGAAATGCTGAGCCACCGGGAGTTCAGGTAGGTTCTTGCGGAATGAGCGGAGGTGTCCGGCGAAACGATCGCCCAACCTCCGCTTAGTCTCACCGATGTAGATCAGCTGGCATCTAGAGCAGCGGATGCAGTAGATGAGGTTGGAGGAGATGCAGGTGAACTTTTGACGCACCTGGAACAACTGCTTGGGTCCTTGAATGGAGTCGAGGGGGGAGGTGAAGGGACAGGTGTGGCATTTCTTGCTGTTGCAACGGAAAGTGCCCGGGGAGGGTGTGTTACGGGAGGGAAGGGAAGAATTGATAAGGGAGTTGCGGAGGGAGCGGTCTTTGCGGAAGGCAGACATAGGGGGAGATGGGAAGATGTGGCGAGTGGTGGGGTCACGTTGGAGGTGGCGAAAATGGCGGAGGATGATTTGTTGTATGTGACGGCTGGTGAGGTGAAAGGTGAGGACTAGGGGGACTCTGCCCTTGTTGCGAGTGCGGGAATGGGGAGAGAGAGCAGTGTTGCGGGGTATGGAAGAGACCCTGGTGCGAGATCGGACTTTCCTCGTTATACCTTGCACTAAACGTTATTCCCTCATAGTTTATCTATACTGTAAATGGCTCGATTATAATCATGTATTGTCTTTCTGCTGACTGGATAACACGCAACAAAAGCTTTTCACCGTACCTCAGTACATGTGACAATACACTAAACTAAGCTAAACCTGAATCTACACACAAAGAAGCAATCCATAGTGAATCCCCGTGTCAGTCTAACAATTGCTTAGCCTTTGATCTTCTGATTTCCAATTTTGCAAAGCTCTGAACAGTTTCAGTATTACATCGATTCTAACAAGTCATTGGTGTGAACTGTACATTTCAACACTCACCTTCCATATGAGAGGGTAATTCAGTTAAACCTCTGAGGATGTTCATGTATTCTTCTGTATCAGGACCTGTTTAAATCAACGAGCATTCATTAAACCAGACTTGAATAACATTGTTAACTCCAGTGTTTCAATGTGATATTCAGTTCAGTGTGTTGATTTACCGTACCGAGCTCCTGGATTTCTTTCAGTATTTTGTTCAGCTTTGGTAATTCATTCTGCATTTTCACAAAGGATTCCCACATCACCCGCCGGGCACGGTTACCCTTCTCCATCACCAGACTGAGGAAGAGTATGGAACTGTCTCTGCGGTTTCCCTTTACCACCAGCTCAGCGACGCTCTGTGAAGAACAACAATGAATATATGGGGAAGTGAATGCGACAATGCTAATGGGGAGGGATTAGCTGTTCAGTGATGGGGTATTCCATTAGTTTTGAGCACAGTGCCAGGCATTGGTCTGCCTCTTCATACACCCATGACACGGTGCTGACAAACTGTGTACTCCCAGAGTCCTGACAGTGGGGAAACTCACTTCACACCTGGCAGTGTCCGAGAACACAGCAGAGTACAGCACGGGAACAGGCCATTCAGGCCAATGATGGCTGTGTTGAAATTGATGTGAAATTAATCCAATTCCTTTTGGCCTAACGTGGACGTGTCCAGTCCAACCTGCATTACTTCCTGCTCTGTAGTTTGAAGCTATTATGTTCTTTCATCTACATTCTTACCCCCTGAGCCCACATTCACTAATTGACCAGATAACGTTTCTATTTCTATACCTACCCCAGTTTTACCCGATCAAAGACATTCCATCCCTGTACATTTCCTGCAGCTCATCCCCACCTTTCACTACACATTATCTCGGCTTTGCTTCCCACAGATGCGTAAATAACACCTGCTGAATATTTTTTTAATACCGTAGGTTTTAGTAAAAGATTTAGTAGAAGATTTTAGTAGATTTTAGTTTAGTTTGTCATGTACATCAATGATCTGGATGATGGTGTGGTAAATTGGATTAGTAAGTATGCAGATGATACTAAGATAGGTGGTGTTGTGGATAATGAAGTAGATTTTCAAAGTCTACAGAGAGATTTATGCCAGTTGGAAGAGTGGGCTGAAAGATGGCAGATGGAGTTTAATGCTGATAAGTGTGAGGTGCTACATCTTGGCAGGACAAATCAACATAGGACGTACATGGTATTGTATTGTATTGTATTCAACCCACAAATTTTGAACGAAAGATCATGCCAGGAATATATTATTAAACAGATTCAAATCTTTTTTGAGGTAAATGACAACCCTGACACACCTACTTCTCTTATGTGGGAAACGTTTAAAGCGTATGTTCGAGGTACATTAATTTCTGCTCAAGCATTTTATAATAAAGAGAACAGGATTAAGCATCAAACATTGGAAAGTGAAATCAAGCAACTAGATATAGAAAATGCGAGAATGCCATCTACTTTAAAACATAATGAAATTGCTGTATTGAAATATAAATTAAATAAAATGTATTCAGAACAAGTAATAAAACTTTATCAAAAAACCAAACAATTACATTTTGAATTTGGAGACAAACCACAAAAATTATTAGCACGTCAGTTACGAAAAATGGAAGGGGAAAAAACAATTCATAAAATTAGAACAGAGACAGGAGAATTATTAAAAAATGCCCAAGGACATAAATGATAGATTTCTCCAATACTATCATAACCTTTATTCAACTAAAACCGTAGTACAATCAGAAGGAATAGCAGATTTTTTAATAAAATGTAATTTAAAAGGTTTAGATTCAAACGATAGAGAATTATTAGAAAGGGAGATTACGATAAAGGATATTGAGGAGTCTATTGGCTCTTTAAAAAATGGTAAAGCAGTAGGACCAGATGGTTTAGGTTCCGAATTTTATAAAAAATTTTATGATTTGCTTAGCCCACGTTTACAAAGACTGTATGAGTATATATATACTCAACAGAAACTTCCAGACACTTTAAATGAATCTATAATAACACTTATTCCTAAAGCTGATAAAGAACCGGAAGACCCGGGATCATACAGAGCAATTGCACTTTTAAATACAGATCAGAAAATTTAAACTAAAATACTAGCGCATAGATTAAGTACAGTGATGAATAAATTAATACACCCTGACCAAACAGGCTTTATTCAGAAACGGTACTCATATTATAATCTAAGAAGATTATTTAATATTATATATTCCAAGAGAATTATTAATGAAGATCTAGCAATAATTTCACTTGACGCTGAAAAAGCATTTGATCAGGTCGAATGGTCTTATTTATTTTCGGTGATGGAAAATATGCAGCTAGGGGAGAAATTCTGTACATGGATAAAACTCTTATATACAAATCCCACGGCTAGAATATTTACAAACCAAAGGTTGTCATCTAAATTTAGTCTATCTAGAGGTTGTAGACAAGGATGCCCGTTATCTCCATTATTATTTGCGCTTGCTATTGAGCCACTGGCAGAAAGAGTTAGGGGGCACCCGGAAATACATGGGTATAACACAAAGGACACAGTGAATAAAATTTCTCTATACGCAGATGATGTATTAATTTACATTACAAAACCAGAAATTAGTATTCCAAACTTATTAAAGCTAATAACCCAATTTGGTTCACTTTCAGGATACAGAATAAATTGGAATAAAAGTGAAATTATGCCAATAAGGGAACATAACAAACAGATAATACAACAATTTCCATTTAAAATAGTAAATGAAAAATTTAAATATCTAGGTATTTATGTAACTAAGATATATACATCATTATTTAAAGCAAATTTCCCCCCATTACTGAACAAACTACATAAGAATATTCAATACTGGAAAACACTTCCTATCTCAATGGTTGGCAAAATTAATGCCATAAAAATGATTTTTTTACCACAAATATTATACCTTTTTCAGACAATTCCGATATATCTGGCAAAAAACTTTTTTTTTAAATTGGACTCTATTGTTAATGATTTTATCTGGGACTATAAGAATCATAGGATAAACAAAAGACACTTGTGTAAATCAAAAATAAATGGAGGCTTGGTTTTACCCAATTTTTTGTTTTATTTCTGGGCAGTTAATATTAAAAATATGAATTTCTGGTTGGAAGAAATAGATCATCAACCAGACTGGTTAAAAATGGAAAAGGAAGATTGTTTACCTTTTGATATCGGTTCGATATTATTTGCTACGTCTAAATTAAACAAAAACATTTATAGGGAAAACCCTATAATATTTAGTGCTATACGAATTTGGAAACAATTAAAAAAGACATTAACATTAGATAATTTATCACTTTTTCTTCCAATTGTGAATAATCCTTTGTTTAAGCCTTCATGGTTGGACGGGGGTTTTACACAATGGAAGAATTATGGAATTAAAAATATGGGACAACTTTACAAGGAAGGCACTTTTCTGACATTTCAGGAGTTGCAACAGACTTATGGACTTCGAGGAAATGATTATTTCAGATATTTTCAACTTAGAGATTATGTAAAATCGAACTCCCAAAATTTTCGAATTAGAAATTCAGAAATTCTTGATGAATGTTGGAACAAACATCCTAATACAGAAAAATTAATATCTTATATATATAATATCTTATTAGACAGTGACATTCCTTCGACGGACTTACACAGACAAACATGGGAAAAAGAATTAAATCAAGTATTAACGAAAGATACTTGGGAAGAAAGTTTGCAACACATACATCAGTGTTCACTAAACGCCAGACATTCTCTAATACAATTTAAAGTAATACATAGGTTACATTATTCAAAAACAAAACTACATAAACATTTTCAACATATCTCACCTATATGTGATAAATGTCAACATTTAGAAGCTACATTATCTCATATGTTTGCAAACTGTATAAAAATTAAAAAATTCTGGGTAAATATTTTTAGTATAATATCTAAAGTAACCAGCACACAATTGGACCCAGATCCAAAATTAATAATACTCGGAATATTAGAATTAAATCAAACACTTAGAACAACACAAAGAAACTTTATTGATTATAGTTTAATAACAGGAAAAAAATTAATTCTAAAATTTTGGAAAGGCCCTACGGCCCCCACAATCAAAATGTGGATTATAGAAATGACGGAGACCTTAAACGTGGAAAGAATCAGATTTTCCCTGTCGGACAAACAGGAATTATTCGTTGGAACATGGTCTCCTTTTATTGATTACTTAAAGGGTCAGAATAGTTCAGCACAGGAACCTGACTAGCACTCGGGCTAAAGAATAGATGAAATACTATACTCCGAAATGTACGAATATATCTCGAATGAAGTTTTTTTTATTTTAATAAATTTTTCCATTCTTCTTTAACTAACTTTTTCCTTTTTTTTTTTTTGTTTTGTTTTGTTTGTTTTTGTTTTTGTTTTTCTTCTCTTTCTTTTCTTTCTTTACTTCATCTATCTCTTTAGTTCTATCTAGTTTAAAAAAAAAAAAAAGGCAAAAGGTATTGGAGACAATGTAATAATAATTGACAATATTATCAATTTAAAAATATAAGACTGTAATGATGTAAATAGGTTATGTACCTATCTCCAATAAAAAATATTTTCAAAAAAAAAAATTTTTTTTTATTGTCATTGTCTCAATTAGAGACAACGGAATGAATTTTCCTTACAGTCAAGTATCATCAAAAATAAATAAATAATAAATAATAAATAATAAAACATATTATAAAATAGAATTAAAAAAAAGCACAAACACAGAAAGTCCACAACACAACATAACACAATGGCACCAAGGTGAGGAAGGTACCATAGTCCAGCCAGCCTCCCTTCCGATCTTCCCAGATGTTCACCCGTGGTCGGGGCCTTCCGAGCACCCGCAGTCGCCGCCCCGGGTAAATGGTAGGGAATTGAAGAATGCAGTTGAACAGAGGGATCTGGGAATAACTGTGCATAGTTCCCTGAAGGTGGAATCTCATTTAGATAGGGTGGTAAAGAAAGCTTTTGGTGTGCTGGCCTTTATAAATCAGAGCATTGAGTATAGAAGTTGGGATGTAATGTTAAAATTGTACAAGGCATTGGTGAGGCCAATTCTGGAGTATGGGGTACAATTTTGGTCGCCCAATTATAGGAAGGATGTCAACAAAATAGAGAGAGTACAGAGGAGATTTACTAGAATGTTGCCTGGGTTTCAGCAACTAAGTTACAGAGAAAGGTTGAACAAGTTAGGGCTTTATTCCTTGGAGCACAGAAGGTTAAGGGGGGACTTGATAGAGGTCTTTAAAATGATGAGAGGGATAGACAGAGTTGACGTGGATAAGCTTTTCCCACTGAGAGTAGGGAAGATTCAAACAAGAGGACATGACTTGAGAATTAGAGGACAGAAGTTTAGGCGTAACATGAGGGGGAACTTCTTTACTCAGAGAGTGGTAGCTGTGTGGAATGAGCTTCCAGTGAAGGTGGTGGAGGCAGGTTGGATTTTATCATTTAAAAATAAATTGGATAGTTATATGGACGGGAAAGGAATGGAGGGTTATGGTCTGAGTGCAGGTAGATGGGACTAGGGGAGAATACGTGTTCGGCACGGACTAGAAGAGCCGAGATGGCCTGTTTCCATGCTGTCATTGTTATATGGTTAAATGTACTTTTGTTTATTTTATTTGTCAATTGAATGATAAGCGAACAATTTAATGTCTTAGCAGGTCAGACAGCTTCTCTAAATACTGAGTTATTTTGTGCAGCACATTGTGTGTTTTTGTAAACCAGCATCTGCTGTTCCTTGTGCTTGAGCATAATGCCCTTTGTGGTTTAATGAACTGAGTTAAATGTGACCAATGAAACTGATGACACTTGAGAAGTATTATTGTTTCTGATTCTGGTTTACAAGTTTACTGCTCCCTGACCGTTGTACTAAGATGCATGTGTAGGAAGAACAGCTGGATCAGAATGGAACATTCTCAGAAATCCCCAGGTCACAGGTTTTATTCCTGATACCAGATCTACAGGACACAAACTGATCAGAGATCAGTGCCTCCATTGCACTATTCAGTGCGAGGTGAGCGGACTGTGTCAAAGTTCGTTTCTTCAAAAGCAGATAGCAACAAAAATTGTTAAAGGTAAACCATGGCAATCTTTATTTAATTCGTCAGACGGGAGTGGAAAAGATCTACAATGAGCACAAACGTTGCTCAGTGCTTCTCGGGCTCCCACTCACAGAACAAAGGAAAGTTAGCACATTTATACATTTTTCTTATCAGTAAAACACTCCTATCAAGTCTGAATATGGCATGACTGAAAGATTCTGTAGACTTTCAGAATATAGGAAAAGCTGGGTCCAAATCAAGCTCATCCAATAACAAGTTATTACTTATCTATGGAGCGTCAGCTATTTTTTCAATCTTGGTTTCTTTATGGCCTTTAAAGAAGCACATGTTATTACTGCAGGATCCCATCTTAATGTCTTTATTGAAAAGACAACCTGTCCTCCATATTGTGCCCCATATAATTTACAAAGTCATTCAGATTTGGCACCGAGCCATTCTTTTGTTCTACTAGACCATGCTTTTGTAGAAGAACTACTCCATTTTAGATTTGACTATCAGCTCTTCCCCCCTAATGCCGTCGGTTCTGTGACAGGAAACATAAGTCACCGTGTTCCTTCCACTTACCCCGTGTTCTTGGCCACTGAAACATCCCTGCCATCTCATCATGAAGCCGAGGTTTTCAACCCTTTCTTCAATCGCCTGTTTCAGTCTCTCCCGATAGAATTTTGTCAGCTGGAACAATTGGTACTCGCTCCACTGTGTCAGGAGCTCAGAGAATGTAGGCGTTACTGTGTATACAAAGAGAGAAACTAAACATCATCTGAATCAGTCCCCTTGGCTCCCGCTACAACAGCAACCCTCATCCTCACTGTTCCTGCCCCATAATTAGAATGATCATAACTGAATATCGGAATAAGACAATGTGCTGGAGGAACTCAATCTCTGGAGAATATGGATAGGTGACGTTTCAAGTCTAGACCATTCTTCAGGATGATTGTGGTGGCCGTGAGTGGGGAGAAATGTGGACAAGAGGAGGGACATGTCAAAGACTGGTAAGTAAGGTGGATACAGGTGAGGGGTGTTTTTGATAGGCTGATAATTGGAGAAAGACCTGAGATGAAAAGACAGATGTGAAACAAGCATTGCAAATTGTGAAACGTGATGAATTAATCTATGTGGAAAGGGAAGGGAGGAGGGAGAAATCTGCGCGAGTAGTAAAAATGGTTAGAAACCGGAAAAAGCGTAAGTGTTCGGCAAAACAGTCGCCGAGTCTGTGCTTTGTCTCGCCAATTCCCGACCATTGTAACTCACTTCCCATTCCCATAGCAACCTCTCTGTCCTTGGACACATGCTCACTGGAGGAACTGAAAAAGTTACTTTTATAACTACTAAACCAGGATCGCTTCTTAATAAACAGACACCACACAAACTGTTTGGTAGACCAGTTCAAAACTTTACTTAACATCGGCCGATGGAAGGGAGCGCGAATTCCAGCTAAGTGACCAATGTAGACACGCGACTGTCCTCGGTCCCCTTCCCTGAACAACAGAATTACATTGCCTTAAATAGGGTTTTTTTGTCCCCTTAGCACATTCCACAGACATTAGTCATGGCCAGAGGTACAGGAAAAGGTTTCCACAGAATGCATCACATCAAAGGCCTTTTGTTTACATGGTACAAGATATACTAAAAACATTGGCCATTTGTTTTAGGTCATTTTATCTTCACAGAGATCACCCTAGCTCTTTCGCTGCTTCCTCTCTGTCATTTGGTCCCTCATAAACATAGGCCATTTGTTTTACGGCATCTTACTTCAAAGATGTGACTAGCTGTTTCTCTCTTCCTTTATCGCCTCCTCCCCCATAAACATTGGTCATTTGGTTCACGGCATCTTATTTCAAAGATGTGACTAGCTGTTTCTTTCTCTGTCACTTCCTCACTTGGGAGACAATGTTATGGTATTTATTATCCCACACACTGCAACCTGAGGCAAGCCTAATTTGTCACTAAATATAAGCTGTAAGCTAGCCCAGAAACCTATTTTAATTTTTTCTTATTTTTGTAACTTTATTCGGCTTCATCAGAACAGCATCTCAAATTCCGCTTGGCTAGCCTACAATCCAATGGTATGAACAGTGAATTCTCCAATTTTATGTAACAATCCAAACTGCACACCCGCATTATCCCCCCTCCCCACCCCACCCCCCCCCCCCCCGACCACTCCCTCCGCTGTTTTGCACCAATTTGTCCCCTCCCCATATCCTGCTGTTGTGGTTCAATGTTCTTAAACAGACAAGATTGTAAATAAAATCCGTGATCATGCAGTACAATCTTTATTTTGCCAGGCGGGTGCGGTAAAACTCTTTACAGTATGCAGATTACAGACTACACAGAGATCTCATCCCCACACAAAGAGGCAGTGATCTAATTATATATATATATATACTCCAATAACCAACGATTCAGCAATACCTTATCTACAGATCATAGTACAGCTTCTTGCTTCTTAAGATTGACAGCCTCTTAAGATTGACAGGTTCTTCTGACAGAGGAAGGGTTAGCCATATATGGTTATATGAGAAGGCTATATTTCTGCAGAACAAGCATTTTGGTTTTTTCTACTTATGACGCACATTATAATCTTATAGAACAAAGGTTAGTGCCAAGAGTCTAAATCTCTCTAATGTTTATATTATCGAAGAGACATTCATGAAGCTGTGTTCAAAAGGGAACTGCAGATGCTGGAATATCGAAGGTACACAAAATTTCTGGCGAAACTCAGCGGGTGCAGCAGCATCTATGGAGCGAAGGAAATAGGCGACGTTTCGGGCCGAAACCCTTCTTCAGAGTCTGAAGAGTCTGAAGAAGGGTTTCGGCCCGAAACGTCGCCTATTTCCTTCGCTCCATAGATGCTGCTGCACCCGCTGAGTTTCCCCAGCAATTTTGTGTACCTTCATGAAGCTGTGCTTGTTATCACGCTTATGTTATTGGAAAGGGGACATCGTATTTTGCTGGCTTTGCAATTTAATAGAAGAAGGCTAAAGCTTGCCTTAGTTTCAGCTGAATCCATTTTGTAAGTTTAAATCTTTTTTTTTTAAACTTCCACACTGCCTCCTATAGTCCTTTCTTTATTTTCACAATCTCCAACACTCAATCCTTCTGCCGAACACCTGGATTTTTCATCTCTAGAGAGAGCTAGATAGGGCTCTTAAAGATAGCGGAGTCGGGGATATGGGGAGAAGGCAGGAACGAGGTACTGATTTTGGATGATCAGCCATGATCACATTGAATGGCGGTGCTGTCGAAGGGCCTCCTCCTGCATGTATTGTATATTGTCTATTGTCTATACACTAGGACCAGGAGAGGAAGAGATACACTATCTATTATCTATATTACTAAATCTCTGATCTTGACCGCTTTTGGCCCAATGTGCTGCGATTTCTGACAGAACACCGCCATTTTTAGCCACCTCGCTCAGAGCCCCCCTCCGCCTTACGGGTGCGGAGGAATTTTCCCATCGATGCAAAATCTGAGAGATATTAATGTTTCTAAAAAAAATCACCATTCCCTCTGCAGCCCCTGCTGGAGGGAGGGGGAGGGACTATAAAATCAGGAAGTCGTGTGCCTCACTTAGTCTCTGCAAGATGGATGAAGCCAAGAGACACGTCTCTCTGAACAACACGCTGAATAACACTCAACAAATTTCTACACAAGTGTGAGTACCCTTAATGTGGTTTGAAAATGAAAATATGGTTTGCTTGAAGTAAAAAAGCACTGCCTGCAAATAGTTGTTTGGGTGCTTTGGCTTGAAGTTCAAAGGCACTACTTACTGCAAATGGTGGTGGATGATTTGGCTTGAAGTTGAAAGGCACTTCTTACTGCAAATAGTGGCTTGGGTGCTTTGGCTTGAAGTTGAAATGCACTATTTACTGCTAAAGGTGGCTTGGGTGCTTTGGCTTGAAGTTGAAAGGCACTACTTACTGCAAATGGTGGCTTGGGAGCTTTGGCTTTAAGTTGAAAGGCACTTCTTACTGCAAATAGTGGCATGAAGTTGAAAGGCACTTCTTACTGCAAATAGTGGCATGAAGTTGAAAGGCACTACTTACTGCAAATGGTGGCTTGGGTGCTTTAGCTTGAAGTTGCAAGGCATTACTTACTGCAAATGGTGGCAAGAAGTTGAAAGGCACTACTTACTGCAAATGGTGGCGGGTGCTTTGCTTGAAGTTGAAAGTCACTACTTACAGCACATGGTGGCAGGTGATTTGGCTTGAAGTTGAAAGGCACTACTTACTGCAAATGGTGGTGTGGGTGCTTTGGCTTGAAGCTGAAAGGCACTACTTTCTGCAAATGGTGGCTTGGGAGCTTTGGCTTGAAGTTGAAAGGCACTACTTACTGCAAATGGTAGCATGAAGTTGAAAGGCACTACTTACTGCAAATGGTGGCTTGGGAGCTTTGGCTTGAAGTTGCAAGGCACTACTTACTGCAAATGCTGGTGGGTGATTTGGCTTGAAGTTGAAAGGCACTTCTTACTCTGTGGGAAAAGCTTGTCCACATCAACTCTGTCTATCCCTCTCATCATTTTAAAGACCTCTATCAAGTCCCCCCTTAACCTTCTGCGCTCCAGAGAATAAAGACCTAACTTATTCAACCTTTCTCTGTAACTTAGTTGTTGAAACCCAGGCAACATTCTAGTAAATCTCCTCTGTACTCTCTCTATTTTGTTGACATCCTTCATATAATTGGGCGACCAAAATTGTACACCATACTCCAGATTTGGTCTCACCAATGCCTTGTACAATTTTAACATTACATCCCAGCTTCTATACTCAATGCTCTGATTTATAAAGGCTAGCATACCAAAAGCTTTCTTTACCACCCTATCTATATGAGATTCCACCTTCAAGGAACTATGCACGATTATTCCCAGATCCCTCTGTTTAACTGCATTCTTCAATTCCCTATCATTTACCATGTACGTCCTATTTTGATTTGTCCTGCCAAGGTGTAGCACCTCACATTTATCAGCATTAAACTCCATCTGCCATCTTTCAGCCCATTCTTCCAAATGGCCTAAATGACTGTAGACTTTGGAAATCCTCTTCATTATCCACAACACCCCCTATCTTGGTATCATCTGCATACTTACTAATCCAATTTACCACACCTTCATACAGATCATTGATGTACATGACAAACAACAAAGGACCCAACACAGATCCCTGAGGCACCCCACTAGTCACCTGCCTTCAACCCGACAAACAGCCATCCACCATTACCCTCTGGCTTCTCCCATTCAGCCACTGTTGAATCCATCTTGCTACTCCTGCATTTATACCCAACAGTTGAACCTTCTTAACCAACCTTCCATGAGGAACCTTGTCAAAGGCCTTACTAAAGTCCATATAGACAACATCCACTGCTTTACCTTCGTCAATTTCCCTAGTAACCTCTTCAAAACATTCAAGAAGATTAGTCAAACATGACCTTCCAGGCACAAATCAATGTTGACTGTTCCTAATCAGACCCTGTTTATCCAGATGCTTATAACTCAGATAAAACAATCCAGTCTTTGTCTGCCTTAACTCAGACCATATTTCCAACTGATTTGTATTCTAGTGGATCTGTTAAAAGCTTTCCCCTTGATCCACAATTCTGCAAAGAGTTCTATTGTTTTTGAACTTACTACCTCGATCACCTACGTTTTTGCCCAAATAATGGACATGATCTGAAATTGCAGAGGTTCCAGAACTGTCTGCGCTCAGCCCCTTCCCTATTCCCACTTCCGTGTGAACATAATTTCTTGCATCAGCTCTACACCCACTGTCAGAGCATCATATATATGTCACACAAGGCTCACAAACCTTTTTGTTTCTTTGCTGTAGAGGCCACTGAATCACCTTCCCAGTCACCACCTTCAGCCATGATGTCGACAGGTGATCACAAACTCTGTAGCTCTGGAATAAACAATATTAACAGAACCATCAGGTGACAATTGAATGTGAAGGAAGACATTGCCTTGTGAACCAACACACAGCATTACAGTGCAGCGGAGATGTGGAGACCACCCCATCCAAACAAGGTTTAAGAAAGAACTGCTGATGCTGGAAAAATCAAAGGCAGACAAAATGCTGGAGGAACTCAGCGGGTGAAGCAGTGTCTATGTAGCATAGAAATATAGAAACATAGAAAATAGGTGCATGAGTAGGCCATTCGGCCCTTCGAGCCTGCACCGCCATTCAATATGATCATGGCTGATCATCCAACTCAGTATCCTGTACCTGTCTTCTCTCCATACCCCCTGATCCCTTTAGCCACAAGGGCCACATCTAACTCCCTCTTAAATATAGCCAATGAACTGGCCTCAACTACCTTCTGCGGGAGAGAATTCCAGAGATTCACCACTCTCTGTGTGAAAAAAAGTTTTCCTCATCTCGGTCCTAAAAGATTTCCCCCTTATCATTAAACTGTGACCCCTTGTTCTGGACTTCCCCAACATCGGGAACAATCTTCCTGCATCTAGTCTGTCCAACCCCTTAAGAATTTTGTAAGTTTGTATAAGATCCCCCCTCAATCTTCTAAAGTCAAGGGAGTACAAACCGAGTCTATCCAGTCTTTCTTCATATGAAAGTCCTGACATCCCAGGAATCAGTCTGGTGAACCTTCTCTGTACTCCCTCTATGGCAAGAATGTCTTTCCTCAAATTAGGA
This sequence comes from Amblyraja radiata, assembly GCF_010909765.2. Lineage (NCBI taxonomy): Eukaryota > Metazoa > Chordata > Chondrichthyes > Rajiformes > Rajidae > Amblyraja > Amblyraja radiata. The sequence continues at coordinate 40,518 of NW_022630656.1, read as the reverse complement.
GACCAAATACTGTACGCAACCACCTGCAACCCCTGGCAACCACCTGCAACCTCTGGCAACCTCCGGCAACCACCTGCAACTAGCTTCGACCCAGAAGCCAATTATCATTATTTATTCATTTATTATTATTATTTTTTAATTTAATTCTTAATAAACATTGAAGAAAAACGTCCAAAAAAAAAAGAAAAGCGTTGATATTGCCCTTTTGCAAAAAATGGTGTAAATGGAAATAATGAAATGTAATCATCAAAAATAAATAGATTCTCAAAACTAACAGAGATTAAAAACTTGTGGAGAAACTAAGTCCCAAGTTGGGCCGCCCGGGATCGAGTGTAATACAGTGGTGCCGCCCGGTTGTGGTGGGGGAGCGAACGTTATACATTTGCCAGGGTGGAGCATCGACAATGGGGCCGACCGGGATCGAGCATAATACAGTTGTGCCGCCCGGTTGTGGTGGGGGAGCGAGCGTTATACATTTGCCAGGGTGGAGCATCGACAATGGCGCCGCCCGGGATCGAGTGTAATACAGTTGGGCGGCCCGGTTGTGGTGGGGAGCGTGCGTTATACAGTTGCCGGGGTGGGGGGTGGAGCATCGACAATGGGGCCGCCCAGTTGTGGTGGTGGAGCGAGCGTTATACAGTTGCCGGGGTGGGGGGTGGAGCATCGACAATGGGGCCGCCTGGGATCGAGTGTAATACAATCGTGCCGCCCAGTTGTGGTGGGGGAGCGAACGTTATACAGTTGCCGGGGTATAGCGAGCATCGACAATGGGGCCGCCCGGGATCGAGTGTAATACAGTCGGGCCGCCCGGTTGTGGTGGGGGAGCGAGCGTTATACAGTTGCCGGGGTGTAGCGAGCATCGACAATGGGGCCGCCCGGGATCGAGTGTAATACAAAGGTACACAAAATGCTGGAGAAACTGAGCGGGTGCAGCAGCATCTATGGAGCGAAGGAAATAGGCAACGTTTCGGGCCGAAACCCTTCTTCAGACTGATCGGGGGGGGGGGGGGGGGGGGGGGGCAGGGACAAGAAAGGAAAAAGGAGGAGGAGCCCGAAGGCTGGGGGATGGGAGGAGACAGCAGGAGGGCTGATAAAGGGGAGGAGACAGCAAGGACTAACAAAATTGGGAGAATTCGATGTTCATGCCCCCAGGATGAAGACTCCCCAAACAGAATATGAGGTGCTGTTCGCCGAGTCTGTGCTTTGTCTCGCTAATTCCCGACCATTGTAACTCTCTTCCCATTCCCATAGCAACCTCTCTGTCCTTGGACACATGCTCACTGGAGGAACTGAAAAAGTTACTTTTATAACTACTAAACCAGGATCGCTTCTTAATAAACAGACACCACACAAACTGTTTGGTAGACCAGTTCAAAACTTTACTTAACATCAGCCGATGGAAGGGAGCGCGAATTCCAGCTAAGTGACCAATGTAGACACTCGACTGTCCTCGGTCCCCTTCCCTGAACAACAGAATTACATTGCCTTAAATAGGGTTTTTTTGTCCCCTTAGCACATTCCACAGACATTAGTCATGGCCAGAGGTACAGGAAAAGGTTTCCACAGAATGCATCACATCAAAGGCCTTTTGTTTACATGGTACAAGATATACTAAAAACATTGGCCATTTGTTTTAGGTCATTTTATCTTCACAGAGATCACCCTAGCTCTTTCGCTGCTTCCTCGCTGTCATTTGGTCCCTCATAAACATAGGCCATTTGGTTTACGGCATCTTACTTCAAAGATGTGACTAGCTGTTTCTCTCTTCCTTTATCGCCTCCTCCCCCATAAACATTGGTCATTTGGTTTACGGCATCTTACTTCAAAGATGTGACTAGCTGTTTCTTTCTCTGTCACTTCCTTAATTGGGAGACAATGTTATGGTATTTATTATCCCACACACTGCAACCTGAGGCAAGCCTAATTTGTCACTAAATATAAGCTGTAAGCTAGCCCAGAAACCTATTTTAATTTTTTCTTATTTTTGTAACTTTATTCGGCTTCATCAGAACAGCATCTCAAATTCCGCTTGGCTAGCCTACAATCCAATGGTATGAACAGTGAATTCTCCAATTTTATGTAACAATCCAAACTGCACACCCGCATTATCCCCCCCCCCCCCCCCCCCCCCCCCCCCCCCCCCCCCCCCCGACCACTCCCTCCGCTGTTTTGCACCAATTTGTCCCCTCCCCATATCCTGCTGTTGTGGTTCAATGTTCTTAAACAGACAAGATTGCAAATAAAATCCGTGATCATGCAGTACAATCTTTATTTTGCCAGGCGGGTGCGGTAAAACTCTTTACAGTATGCAGATTACAGACTACACAGAGATCTCATCCCCACACAAAGAGGCAGTGATCTAATTACATATATATATATACTCCCATCGATGAAAAATCTGAGAGATATTAATGTTTCTAAAAAATTCACCATTCCCTCTGCAGCCCCTGCTGGAGGGAGGGGGAGGGACTATAAAACCAGGAAGTCGTGTGCCTCACTTAGTCTCTGCAAGATGGATGAAGCCAAATCACGTCTCTCTGAATAACACTCAACAAATGTCTACACAAGTGTGAGTACCCTTAATGTGGTTTGAAAATGAAAATATGGTTTGTTATAAGTAAAAAAACACTGCCTGCAAATAGTTGTTTGGGTGATTTGGCTTGAAGTTGAAAGGCACTTCTTACTGCAAATAGTGGCTTGGGTGCTTTGGCTTGAAGTTGAAATGCACTACTTAATGCAAATCGTGGCTTGGGTGCTTTGGCTTGAAGTTGAAAGGCACTACTTACTGCAAATGGTGGCTTGGTGGCTTTGGCCTGAAGTTGAAAGGCACTACTTACTGCAAATGGTGGCTTGGGTGCTTTGCTTGAAGTTGAAAGGCACTACTTACTGCAAATGGTGGCTTGGGTGCTTTGGTTGAAGTTGAAAGGCACTACTTACTGCAAATGGTGGCTTGGGTGCTTTGCTTGAAGTTGAAAGGCACTACTTACTGCAAATGGTGGCTTGGGTGTTTGGTTGAAGTTGAAAGGCACTATTTACTGCAAATGGTGGCTTGGGTGCTTTTGCTTGAAGTTGAAGAACTATTTACTGCAAAAGGTGGCTTGGGAGCTTTGGTTTAAAGTTGAAAGGCACTACTCACTGCAAATGGTGGCTTGGGAGCTTTGGCTTGAAGTTTAAAAATCACCATTCTCTCTGCTGCACCTGCTGGAGGGAGGGGGAGGGGACTATAAAACCAGGAGGTGTTGTGCCTCACTCACTCCCTGCAAGATGGATGAAGCCAAGGGTCACGTCTCTATGAGCTCTGAATAACACTGAACAAATGTCTACACAATTGTGAGTACCCTTAATGTGGTTTGAAAATAAAAATATGGTTTGTTTGAAGGAAAAGGCACTACTTACTGCAAATGATGGCTTGGGTGCTTTGGCTTGAAGTTGAAAGGCACTACTTACTGTAAATGGTGGCTTGGGTGTTTTGGCTTGAAGTTAAAAGGCACTACTGCAAATGCACTTCCTGTTTGCATTGTATATTGATTTAAGATAAAATGCTACCATGTACGGTTGTGATTTTTGGCCATCTTACTCAGTTCCCCCTCCGCTGAGCAGATGCAGCGAATTCTTCCCATCAATGAAAAATAAAAGTGTTATTAGTGTTTAAAAAATGTTGAGATTCTTTCTCCTGTCAATCACGCCCTGAAAGCCACACCTTCTCCGGTGGGAGGGGGAGGGGTTATAAAACCCGGAAGTGTGGGAGTGGCTCAGTCTCTGCATGATGGGGAGGGAGAGGTCATGACTGTCTGAGCTGTGAATCAACTGAACACACTGAATGTCTACTGAACTGTGAGTTTGGTGTTTTGCATGGTTTTATGGTGGTTTCACCCTGCATGAAATGGTATGAAGCTGCATTTGAATTTGGTGGCCTTCGACCCTGCTTGAAGTGGTATGAAACTGCACTTGAATTAGGTGGCCTTGCACCCTGCTGAAAGTGGTATGAAACTGCACTTGAATTAGGTGGCCATGGATCCAGTTTGAAGTGGTAGGAACATGGATTTGAATTTGGTAGCCTTGCACCCTGCTTGAAATGGAATTTCAAGGAATAGTCATGAGTCAACTGCCAGTCCACCAGCCGTGAGTGAGTGAGCTGCCAGCAGATCAGGCTTTAAGGTTTGAGCTGCCATCCCAAGAACCCATACCAGCACTCCAGAAAGCCCCCCCACTGGCCATCAATATTGGAATTGGTGGAGAGGTGGAATATTGCGTCGGGGGATCAGCCCTCCCCGTGTGAACATGGGACCCAACGGGTCCCACTTAGTCTAGTATATAATAGATTAAGGCACAGTCTTTAACCCAGAGGATGAGAATCAAGAAACAATGACACAGGTTTCAGGTGGGGTTGGGAATTTGATCGGGAATCGGTACATGGATAGGATAGGTTTAGAAACATAGAAAATAGGTGCAGGAGGAGGCCATTCGACCCTTCGAGCCTGCACCATTCGCCATTCAATATGATCATGGCTGATCATCCAACTCAGTATCCTGTACCAGCCTTCTCTCCATACCCCCTGATCCCTTTAGCCACAAGGGCCACATCTAACTCCCTCTTAAATATAGCCAATGAACTGGCCTCAACTACCTTCTGTGGCAGAGAATTCCTCAGATTCACCACTCTCTGTCTGAAAAAGGTTTTCCTCATCTCGGTCCTAAAAGATTTCCCCCTTATCCTTAAACTGTGACCCCTCGTTCTGGACTTCCCCAACATCGGGAACAAGCTTCCTGCATCTAGCCGGTCCAACCCCTTAAGAATGTTGTAAGTTTCTATAAGATCCCCCCTCAATCTTCTAAATTCTAGCGAGTACAAGCCGAGTCTATCCAGTCTTTCTTCATATGAAAGTCCTGACATCCCAGGAATCAGTCTGGTAAAACTTCTCTGTGAACCTTCTCTATGGCAAGAATGTCTTTCCTCAGATTAGGAGACCAAAACTGTACGCAATACTCCAGGTGTGGTCTCACCAAGACCCTGTACAACTGCAGTAGAACCTCCCTGCTCCTATACTCAAATCCTCTTTGGCAAGAATGTCTTTCCTCAGATTAGGAGACCAAAACTGTACGCAATACTCCAGGTGTGGTCTCACCAAGACCCTGTACAACTGCAGTAGAACCTCCCTGCTCCTATACTCAAATCCTTTTGCTATGAATGCTAACATACCATTCGCCTTCTTCACTGCCTGCTGCACCTGCATGCCTACTTTTAATGACTGGTGTACCATGACACCCAGGTCTCGTTGCATCTCCCCCTTTCCTAATCGGCCACCGGTTTAGAGGGACATGGGCCTTCCGCAGGCTTGTGGGACTACAGTAGATCGGCCATGTTGTTTGACATGTCCAAGGTGGGCCAAAGAACCCTGTTCCATGCCGTGTGCCTCTATGACTCTGAGGCACAACTTGGACCATAATAACTCCAACAGTGCAGACTACACAGAGACCAAACACAAGAGTAGCCACGTTTTATGTTCCATCTTATACTCTTCACTTTCTCAGAAAGCCTCTCCCCAGACACTGCATTAATGCACATCTGAATCTTCAATGAGGATGATTCATCGCCTCTACGATCACTACCTCTGACCTTTCAACTACTGCCTGCAGGTTCACAGATCAGGAAGGTTTAGAAGGGTACTAGACCAAGTTCCTGCTCCCCCAACGCACCCGTTCCCTACCCGTAGCCCCCACGGGAGACGTGGTCCTCCAACTCAAGCCGTTCCCGAACATAACATTCCAGCACTCAGCCATGCGGCTGTTTTTAAATGGCGTCTTTGAGGCGAGAGGCGGGCGTCAGCAGCTGTTATGCTCAATTAGTGAGTGGGGGGTGGGAGAAGTCAAGTCAAGTTTATTGGTCACATACACATACGAGATGTGCAGTGAAATGAAAGTTGCGATGCTCGCGGACTTTGTGCAAAAAGACAAACAAACAAACAACCAAACAAACTACAAACACAATCATAAACACACGCATATTCATTTACATATTAAATATTGGAAGGAAAAACGTTCAGTAAAGTTAGTCCCTAGAAGGATTTTATTAAAAATGTGTAATAAACACGACAACATTTAATCAGGAGTGGATACTTGGAATGAAAAGTGAAATCTCTACCGAAATGGGAAAAGAATCTCGGTGTTTCTGCGTCTGGTGTTGGCGTAGCAACGAATCAAAGGCTGGCACCCACAAGGCAGGCAGAAACACACACACACACACACAGTTTTAAATATAGATAGATGGACCAAATGCAGGCAAGTGGGACCAGTGCAGATGGGGCAACTTGGGCCGAGGAGCCTATTTCCTTGCTGTATGAGTCTATGACTTTATCATTTGGATTAATGATGCCAACCCTGGAGATGATACATAGAACATAGAATAGTGCAGCACGGGAACTGGCCCATCGATCCCCCATATCTGCACCAACACTATCGTGCCAATTTGATCTAATGCCATCTACCTGGTCATGGACTGGATCACTCTGTTCCCTGACCGTGTCAGTCATGTGTCAGTCTAAATAGCGTTTCCACCACCTCCCCATGCAGAACCTTCCAGGAACCGACCAAATTCTGAGTGAGAAACTAGTCTAGCCTGTCCCCTTTAAACATTCCTCTCTCCAGTCAGAGACATCCCCACCCTGGGAACAAGACTGACCAGAACGCAGCCGCCCGACTCATCACCCACACCAAATCCTGGCATCACATCACTCCAGTCCTCAAACAACTTCACTGGCTTCCCATCTCCCACCGGATCACCTACAAAATCCTGGTCCTCACCTACAAAGCCCTCCACCATCTGCCCCCCCCCCCATATCTCACTGACCTCCTCTCCCCCTACCAGCCCTCACGGTCCCTCAGATCCACATCAGCCGGTCTCCTCTCCATCCACGTCCAACCTCCGCAGTTTTGGGGGCAGAGCCTTCTCCAGGTCAGCTCCCAGGCTCTGGAACTCCCTTCCCCAACTGGTCCGCAATTCCGTGTCCCTCACCATCTTCCAGTCCCGCCTCAAGACCCATCTCTTCACCTCTGCCTATCCTTAGCCCCACGTCCCCCTCCCTTTTCATCTGTGCATTAATTGCCTCATATTGTGTTTTGTATTGAATTCTGTCTTTACTTTGTGTACTAGTCATGTCTCTACTATTTATGTCTTTCCCCTTACATGTTTTTCCTCTACCTGCTAAATTTTTGTAAGGTGTTCTTGAGACTCTTGAAAGGTGCCCATAAATAAAATGTATTATTATTATTATTATTATTATTATTATATCTATGCCCCTTATATTCTATACTTCTATTAGGCCTCTACTCAGCCTTCATAACTCAGATAAAACAGTCCCGTCTTTGTTTGCCTTAACTCAGACCATATTTCCAACTGATGTGTATTCTAGTGGATCTTTTAAAAGCTTTCCCCTTGATCCACAATTCTGCAAAGAGTTCTATTGTTTTTGAACTTACTAACTCGATCACCTACGTTTTTGCCCAAATCATGGACATGATCTGAAATTGCAGAGGTTCCAGAACTGTCTGCGCTCAGCCCCTTCCCTATTCCCACTTCCGTGTGAACATCATTTCTTGCATCAGCTCTACACCCACTGTCAGAGCATCATATATATGTCACACAAGGCTCACAAACCTTTTTGTTTCTTTGATGTAGAGGCCACTGAATCACCTTCCCAGTCACCACCTTCAGCCATGATGTCGACAGGTGATCACAAACTCTGTAGCTCTGGAATAAACAATATTAACAGAACCATCAGGTGACAATTGAATGTGAAGGAAGACATTGCCTTGTGAACCAACACACAGCATTACAGTGCAGCGGAGATGTGGAGACCATCCCATCCAAACAAGGTTTAAGAAAGAACTGCAGATGCTGGAAAAATCAAAGGCAGACAAAATGCTGGAGGAACTCAGCGGGTGAAGCAGTGTCTATGTAGCATAGAAACATAGAACATAGAAACATAGAAAATAGATGCAGGAGTAGGCCATTCGGCCCTTCGAGCCTGCACCGCCATTCAATATGATCATGGCTGATCATCCAACTCAGTATCCTGTACCTGTCTTCTCTCCATACCCCCTGATCCCTTTAGCCACAAGGGCCACATCTAACTTCCTCTTAAATATAGCCAATGAACTGGCCTCAACTACCTTCTGCGGGAGAGAATTCCAGAGATTCACCACTCTCTGTGTGAAAAAAAGTTTTCCTCATCTCGGTCCTAAAAGATTTCTCCCTTATCATTAAACTGTGACCCCTTGTTCTGGACTTCCCCAACATCGGGAACAATCTTCCTGCATCTAGTCTGTCCACCCCCTTAAGAATTTTGTAAGTTTGTATAAGATCCCCCCTCAATCTTCTAAATTCTAGGGAGTACAAGCCGAGTCTATCCAGTCTTTCTTCATATGAAAGTCCTGACATCCCAGGAATCAGTCTGGTGAACCTTCTCTGTACTCCCTCTATGGCAAGAATGTCTTTCCTCAAATTAGGAGACCAAATACTGTACGCAACCACCTACAACCTCCTGCAACCTCTGGCAACCTCCGGCAACCACCTGCAACTAGCTTCGACCCAGAAGCCAATTATCATTATTTATTCATTTATTATTATTATTATTTTTTAATTTAATTCTTAATAAACATTGAAGAAAAACATCCAAAAAAAAAAGAAAAGCGTTGATATTGACCTTTTGCAAAAAATGGTGTAAATGGAAATAATGAAATAATGAAATGTAATCATCAAAAATAAATAGATTCTCAAAACAGAGATTAAAAACTTGTGGAGAAAGCAAGTCCCAAGTTGGGCCGCCCGGGATCGAGTGTAATACAGTTGTGCCGCCCGGTTGCGGTGGGGGAGCGAGCGTTATACAGTCGCGGGGTGGAGCATCGACAATGGGGCCGCCCGGGATCGAGCATAATACAGTCGTGCCGCCCGTTGTGGTGGGGGGAGCGAGCATTATACAGTTGCCGGGGGGGGGGGGGGGGGGGTGGAGATCGACAATGGTGGCACGCCCGGGATCGAGTGTTAATACAGTCGGGGCCGCCCGGGTGTGGTGGGGGAGCGAGCGTATCCAGTTGCCGGGTAGTGGCGAGCATCGCACAATGGGGCCGCCCGGGATCGAGTGTAATACAGTCGGGCGCCCGGTTGTGGTGGGGGAGCGAGCAGTTATACAGTTGCCGGGGTGGAGCGAGCATCGACAATGGGGCCGCCGGGATCGAGGGTAATTACAGTCGTGCCGCCGGTTGTGGTGGGGGAGCGAGCGTTATACAGTTGACGGGGTGTAGCGAGCACGACAATGGGGCCGCCCGGGATCGAGTGTAATACAGTCGGGCCGCCCGGTTGTGGTGGGGGAGCGAGCGTTATACAGTTGCCGGGGTGTAGCGAGCATCGACAATGGGGCCGCCCGGGATCGAGTGTAATACAAAGGTACACAAAATGCTGGAGAAACTCAGCGGGTGCAGCAGCATCTATGGAGCGAAGGAAATAGGCAACGTTTCGGGCCAAAACCCTTCTTCTGACTGATCGGGGGTGGGGGGGGGGGCAGGGACAAGAAAGGAAAAAAGAGGAGGAGCCCGAAGGCTGGGGGATGGGAGGAGACAGCAGGGGGACTGAGGAAGGGGAATTTAACCCAAGTCTCTCCCCAAGATTAGAGCCGTCCACTGGGGAGCGGCGGACAAAATACTCACCGATGGATGGATGGATGGATGGATGTCAATCTGCTGTCCTCGCTCCCCGGCCCTGAGTCTCCCCGCCCGCTCAGACACCGCGGTGGGCCCCGCTCCCCACCGCGGCCTGGACAGTGGAGTCCCTCTCCTCTCCTCTTCCCGCTCCCCCAGCCCGTGGACTCCCTCTCTTCTCTTCTCTTCTCTCTTCCCCCGCCGCTGCAACAGGTCGGTCGGCAGGAAGGAAGCGACGCCCATCCGGTGACTTGCCAGCCTGTGCACATGCGCACTGCGTCATCATGGCAGGAAGGAAATTAAACAAACCCACAGATGCTGCAGGTCTAATATCAAACCCACAGATGCTGCAGGTCTAATATCAAACCCACAGATGCTGCAGGTCTAAACTCAAACCCACAGATGCTGCAGGTCTAAACTCAAACCCACAGATGCTGCAGGTCTAAACTCAAACCCACAGATGCTGCAGGTCTAATATCAAACCCACAGATGCTGCAGGTCTAAACTCAAACCCACAGATGCTGCAGGTCTAATATCAAACCCACAGATGCTGCAGGTCTAATATCAAACCCACAGATGCTGCAGGTCTAATATCAAACCCACAGATGCTGCTGGTCTAATATCAAACCCACAGATGCTGCAGGTCTAATATCAAACCCACAGATGCTGCTGGTCTAAACTCAAACCCACAGATGCTGCAGGTCTAATATCAAACCCACAGATGCTGCAGGTCTAATATCAAACCCACAGATGCTGCAGGTCTAAACTCAAACCCACAGATGCTGCAGGTCTAAACTCAAACCCACAGATGCTGCAGGTCTAATATCAAACCCACAGATGCTGCTGGTCTAATATCAAACCCACAGATGCTGCAGGTCTAATATCAAACCCACAGATGCTGCTGGTCTAATATCAAACCCACAGATGCTGCAGGTCTAATATCAAACCCACCTATGCTGCAGGTCTAAACTCAAACCCACAGATGCTGCAGGTCTAAACTCAAACCCACAGATGCTGCAGGTCTAATATCAAACCCACAGATGCTGCAGGTCTAAACTCAAACCCACAGATGCTGCAGGTCTAATATCAAACCCACAGATGCTGCAGGTCTAATATCAAACCCACAGATGCTGCAGGTCTAATATCAAACCCACAGATGCTGCAGGTCTAAATTCAAACTGGAAAACACAACCTCAAGTTCCCATTTAGGTTGCACACCACCTTTACTTTAAAATAACGATGAGTCCAAATGGTGAACTCTCTCCACCAACAGAACATGTCACATGTCATGGGTGGAATTGGCTGCTCACAACTACTGCTCAAATAAAACAAATGCTGTTCCGACACGTAAACACAACTCAAACATTTACCACACATTTCTAATTCCAAGAAAGGTTAACATTGGCAAAGTCACCGGCTGTTAGGTGGTTAATTGGAATAAGTTTGGAAATTATTAACTGTATTTGGAAGTTTGATAAATTATTGGAAAGGCTAAATTTCACGAGAGCATCAATTGAGCTGTATAGAGTAATGAGATGAGGGACGAAAGGGGGAGGACCACTTTCCCTGAGTAATTCGGTCGAATACAGGGTAGCACGGTGATACAGGAATTAGCTGAAAGATTGTAGACCTGGTGAAACGTTTCTCCCACCACAGGATCAGTACAGATCTGGAACTCAGCCAAAATTACCCGTGAAGAAACGTATACACTACAGTGTGTGCTTGAAGACTGGTTACCAGAAGGTGGGATCTGACCGATGAACACTTGCACAACAGGCAAAGACACTGTGGGTCAAATAATTGGCTTCCTCTGTCCTCAATGTATTGAAACCGCGAATGACCAACGGTAGCTGGGGGATGGAGGTACCACTGGTAGACACAGTGATGAAGACAGGAACCCCAAGCACATTTACACTGGGTGGAGCTGGGCATCCCTGCATTGTTCCACCGTTCCTCAGAGTCAGAAACAAGCCACCCCAGAAACACACCGACCACCACCCCAGTCACAGATTCTGACCCCTAGATCTGGACTCTTCACTCAGGGGAATAACCAGGAACCAAGAGTGTTAAATTCTCACATGTACAATGGAACAATTATATTCTTACATGCAGCATAACATACCACCCGGCATACATCCAATCTATGGACATTTCATTCAGGTCACCCCTCATTCATCTAAACATTAAAGAACAGAGGCTGAGCATCGGTCTCGCTACACACGGCAACGCCAGTCTGATGAAACTTGATGCAATATTATTCCTTATTTATGTCAATAAATGTTATCTAATACTCTTGTTGCTGCTGTAGCAAGGCACCATGTTCATTGTATAATAGTACAAAAACATTCACACAATACAGCATTGCTGCTTCATTGTCTGCTGGCGAGGATGGCCTCACATTTCACAGTCACCCCATCTGGCACCATGCTGTCACCCACCCACCCTGTCCCCACCCTGCCGAGCCCTCTCGACACCCTCCACACCCCATCCTCGCCCTCCTGAACCCTCTCCTCACCCTCCACACCCCATCCTCACCCTCCTCACCCTCCAGAACCCTCTCCTCACCCTCTTGAACCCTCTCTTCATCCTCCACACCCAATCCTCACCATCCTGAACCCTCTTCACCCTCCTGAACCCCATCCTCGCCCTCCTGAACCCTCTCTTCAGCTACACACCCAATCCCGACCCTACTGAACCCTCTCTTCACACCCCATCCTTACCCACCAGAACCTTCACTTCACCCTCCACACCCAACCCCCCTCTCTCTACACCATTCTCTCTTTCTCCCCCTCCTTCCGTCCTCCTTCTCCCCCCTCTTTCTCCCCCTCCCTCCCCTTCACTCCGTCTCTACCCACTCCCTCTCCACCCCCTCCCCCCCTTTTCTCTGCCCTCCCTCCCCTACCACCACCCTTACCTCTCTCCCCCTTCCTCCCCCTCTCTCCGGCCTCTCCCCATTCCCCTCTCCATCCCCAATCTCCCCCCTCCCTCCCCTCTCCACACCCCGTCTCCCCTCTACCTTCCTCTCACGAACCCCAACTGTCAACGCTCGCACTTTCCCGCCCGGCGTCAGCTCCGCCCCCCACACTCACACCTGTCAATGTCCGTTACCCGCACGGTCCTGCAGCCGACCATTGCTCCTGGGAGACTGATAGTAGTTAAGATGGCCGCCTATGGCTTCACCCCCATTGACTTCAATGGGAGACTGCCAGTAGCTAAGATGGCCGCCTATGGCTTCACTCCCATTGACTTCAATGGAGCCGGTGTCCACTGGGGAGCGGCGGACAAAATACTCACCGATGGATGGATGGATGTCAATCTGCTGTCCCCGCTCCCCACAGCGGCCCCGAGTCTCCCCGCCCGCCCGGCGTCAGCTTCCTCCACCCCCCACATCCACACACACACCTGTCAATGTCCGTTACCCGCACGGTCCTGCTGTAGTCGACCATTGGCCGCTCCCGCTCCCGCTCCCGCTCCCGCTCCCGGGCCGAACAACTGTCGACAGTTTAATTCTGAATAGGGGGGTCGGTCCAACGCGCTCGCTCGCGCTCCCGGTTTGAATGTGTCGTCTGTCTGTCGTCACCAACGGCCGCTCCCGGCCCCCGGGCAACGGCGCGAGCGAGTGAGCGAGGCCCAGTGACGTCAACACGCAACCTTCCCGGCCCGGACCAACTGTCGACGCCCCTTTGCTCACGCGCGCTCCCGCTCCCGCTCCCGCTCCCGCTCCCGGCTTCAAGCTGTCGTCACCAGCGGCCGCTCCCGGGCAACGGCGCGAGCGAGCGAGTGAGCGAGGCGCAGTGACGTCAACACACAACATTCCACAACATTCCCGGCCCGGACCAACTGTCGGCGCCCGCTCACTCACGCGCCTGCGCGTTATTTCCCGCCCGATCCACGTCCCCTCAACCGTCGCCGTCGCGCGTTTCCCGCCGGGCAGAAGATTCCAGAACATTCTCCACCAACGGTCGCTCGTTCCATTCATTCATTCACTTCCCCACATCCACCTTCACTTTCATCCCTCGCTTCCCCCTTCCCCCTCTCCCCCTCCTCCTTCCCTCTCTCCTCTCCCCTTCTTCTTCTTCTCCTTCTTCCCCCTCTCCCCCTCCTCCTTCCCTCTATCACTCCTTCCTCTCCTCTCTTCCTTCGCTCTTTCCCCCCTCCTTCCCTCTCTCTCCCCCACTCTCTTCTCCTCCTTCCCTCTCTCCTCTCTCCTTCTAGCAATGTTACAAAATTTTGAGATTTTAAAAATCAAGTCTGCAATTTATCCCATCAGATAAAGCATAAAAAGAAGTTTAATTTGACACCTAATTCACTTTCATAGCTCAAGTATTTAAAACGTTATGGCCATTTACATACTCGGGAATTAGCAACTTGTTCCCTGTTGATTTTCTATGGACATAACAAAAAAGCTGTGATGTTGGACAGTCAAAAGCCCATAACTTTCTTAAAAATTAAGAGAACTGAATGAAATGTTCAGTTATCATAGATTGAAGCATTCTGAAACAAATATAAAATAATCTTACCCAATTGTAGCTAATTTCAAACTTCAATTACTAGATCTAAACATCTATCCATTTCTTAATAAATGATTAACATTTTTAAATAGCCTAAGTGTCCAAATAATATTCACAAATAATTCACAATAAAACATGATTTTTAAATCTCATTTACATTAATTTATAGGCCAAATGGAAGGAATTTAGTGTTCAATTGCTGTAAATTAAAGTCCATTTAAATCAGCTTTCTAGTGGGATCCTGTGAACGCGCTGGTTTAGAACGTTCACATTGCGGTAGATTTGTGCCCTCAAATGCCCAGAAAAATACTGCGGGATATAATGGGCCCAAATTAGCTACTCGCAACATTAAACTTTGTATAAAGGGATCTTAAGAAGCCCTTTTTAATGTAAAAATAAACAGCCTACCTCCTGTTGTCCCCTGTATGAGATCCGGCCGGATGCCGGCGGTCGCGGGTTTAGAGGTTAATTTTTAAACTACTATAACAATTAGATAAAGCCCTTTAAAGTAATAATAGCTCAAGCGACGGAATCTTCCAGCGATTTTTCGTTAATAATTAACTAGGCTGAACATCCTCGATTTGAACAGCCTAGGGAAAATCGTGTTTTAAACCCGCCCCCCTCTAAACGGCGCCAAAATCGCGCACACGGGCTGGGACAGATTTTCAGCGACGCTTCAGGTACGTTTTGCAACATACCTAAGTGAAGTGAAATGCTTTTTGCCATTTTGCAGCACATAAAGAAGGAATACAGACATAATACCAATGAGAGTCTTAAACACATAGAACATCCCCCCACAATGGCTCCCACCATGAGGGAAGGCACAAAGTCCAGTCCCCAACCCCAGTTCACCCATAGTCGGGCTCATTGAGGCCTCCACAGTTGCCTCCACGGAGGCCCGATGTTCATGGCCGCTCTTGCCGGGTGATGTTGCTCCGG
Organism: Amblyraja radiata; assembly: GCF_010909765.2. Classification (NCBI taxonomy): domain Eukaryota; kingdom Metazoa; phylum Chordata; class Chondrichthyes; order Rajiformes; family Rajidae; genus Amblyraja; species Amblyraja radiata. The sequence continues at coordinate 25,375 of NW_022630656.1, read as the reverse complement.
CGTCGGGGGAACACCCACAGCGGCCTGGGAACCCTGCAACGGCCGCTTCCGCACTGGAGGCCGCGGCTTCCGAAGCCGACAAGGCCGCGCCGGTTGGAGCTCCACAACTGGCGATCTCATCGCGAGATCCCAGGCTCCCGGTGTAAAGTTCAGCGCCGCCGCCCGCAGCTGGCCGCTCCACAGTCCCGCAGCTCCGCGATGTTTTACCCGGCGGTCTCAGCTCACCGGAGCTCCAGCGCGGCGCCCGCTCCGCGATAGCGCTCCAGCGCTGTGCCGCCGCCGAAAGCCGTGGTTCTGGGCGGCCCCCGACAGGAAACGCCGCTCCAGGCCCGCTGGTAGGCCGCGAGGACGGGTCGAAGCTGCAGCCCGGAGAAAAGCTGCCTCTCCGACCAGTTAGGGAGCCTGAAAGGTAGTTTCCCCCCCACGTAAAAAAGTCTAGACCTCCAAACAAAACACTTAACTAACTAAAATTAAAATAAAAGATGAAGAGACAGACAGCTGCTGGCTGGGCAGCCGTGCACAGGATTATATAAAACTAAAAATGACATAATAACGATACTTAATATATAATAATAGTGGACTATAACATTTTATATTGTATATATATATATCTCCTTGGCATCAGCTCCACCTACATCAACCGACTCCAACTGGTCCAGAACGCAGCCGCCCGACTCATCACCCACACCAAATCCTGGCATCACATCACTCCAGTCCTCAAACAACTTCACTGGCTTCCCATCTCCCACCGGATCACCTACAAAATCCTGGTCCTCACCTACAAAGCCCTCCACCATCTGCCCCCCTCCCCCTGGCCTCCTCTCCCCCTACCGACCCTCACGGTCCCTCAGATCCACATCAGCCGGTCTCCTCTCCATCCACAAGTCCAACCTCCGCAGTTTTGGGGATAGAGCCTTCTCCAGGGCAGCTCCCAGGCTCTGGAACTCCCTCCCCCAACTGATCCGCAATTCCGTGTCCCTCCCCATCTTCCAGTCCCGCCTCAAGACCCATCTCTTCACCTCTGCCTATCCTTAGCCCCACGTCCCCCTCCCTTTTCATCTGTGCATTAATTGCCTCATATTGTGTTTTGTATTGAATTCTGTCTTTACTTTGTGTACTAGTCATGTCTCTACTATTTATTTAATTCCACTTACATGTTTTTCCTCTACCTGCTAAATGTTTGTGTCCTTGAGACTCTTGAAAGGTGCCCATAAATAAAATGTATTATTATTATTATTATTATTATTATTATTATTATTATTATTATTATTATTATTATTATTATTATTATTATTATTATTATTATTATTATATGTATAAATATAATATATCATTATATATCATCATATATCATTATATAATTATATAAAACTAAAAATGATATAATAACAATACTTAATATATAATAATAGACACCTATAACTAATAATGTTATACATCTATTATATTAAATATAAATATAATACATCATAATATATATATCATTATAAATATAATACATAATGTGAAAATATAAATAAATATTAATTAATATAAATATAAGTAATATAAATATTAATAAATATAATTCATATCAATATAGATAAATATAAATAATATAAATATTAATAAATATACTTCATATCAATATAGATAAATATAAATAATATAAATATTAATAAATATACTTCATATCAATATAGATAAATATAAATATTAATAAATATACTTCATATCAATATAGATAAATATAAATAATATAATAATAATATAAAATAAAATGTTATATTACAAATATGTATTATATTATAAATAATGATATAATATAACATTATATATAATGATATAATATAACATTTATAATATTATAGATATGTATTATGTCATATATCAATATGATATTTTGGCGGATGCAAAGATGACAACCATGTTTTGCGAATGTATTTATTAAGACAATAGCTCCTCGGCAAACACGTGTGATCACAACAGTGGTCAGCAAAGCAACTGTGGCCCAGCTCGTCCCCGTCGCTCTCCGCCGTCTACGCTGGAAACAATCGTAAGTGCCTACCTGCAGTACATCACCTGTACTCCACTTGGCGTAACGTAGCAACAGTACAGGTCATGGGTCGTGACCCCACTGCCGTGAAACCTCCCTATAGATAATAATATATATATATGTATTATATTATATATAAATACAATACATCACAATATATATATTATAATAAATATAAATATAATAAATAATGTGAAAAATATAAATATAATTAGTATAAATATTAATAAATATAATAAATAACAGCGCGTACAGTTTTGGTCTCCTAATCTGAGGAAAGACATTCTTGCCATAGAGGATTTGAGTCTAGGAGCAGGGAGGTTCTACTGCAGTTGTACAGGGTCTTGGTGAGCCCACACCTGGAGTATTGCGTACAGTTTTGGTCTCCTAATCTGAGGAAAGACATTCTTGCCGTAGAGGATATGATCTAGGAGCAGGGAGGTTCTACTGCAGTTGTACAGGGTCTTGGTGAGACCACACCTGGAGTATTGCGTACAGTTTTGGTCTCCTAATCTGAGGAAAGACATTCTTGCCATAGAGGATTTGAGTCTAGGAGCAGGGAGGTTCTACTGCAGTTGTACAGGGTCTTGGTGAGACCACACCTGGAGTATTGCGTACAGTTTTGGTCTCCTAATCTGAGGAAAGACATTCTTGCCATAGAGGATTTGAGTCTAGGAGCAGGGAGGTTCTACTGCAGTTGTACAGGGTCTTGGTGAGACCACACCTGGAGTATTGCGTACAGTTTTGGTCTCCTAATCTGAGGAAAGACATTCTTGCCATAGAGGATTTGAGTGTAGGAGCAGGGAGGTTCTACTGCAGTTGTACAGGGTCTTGGTGAGACCACACCTGGAGTATTGCGTACAGTTTTGGTCTCCTAATCTGAGGAAAGACATTCTTGCCATAGAGGATTTGAGTCTAGGAGCAGGGAGGTTCTACTGCAGTTGTACAGGGTCTTGGTGAGACCACACCTGGAGTATTGTGTGTAGTTTTGGTCTCCTAATCTGAGGAAAGACATTCTTGCCATAGAGGATTTGAGTCTAGGAGCAGGGAGGTTCTACTGCAGTTGTACAGGGTCTTGGTGAGACCACACCTGGAGTATTGCGTACAGTTTTGGTCTCTTAATCTGAGGAAATACATTCTTGCCATAGAGGGAGTACAGAGAAGGTTCACCAGACTGATTCCTGGGATGGCGGGACTTTCATATGAAGAAAGACTGGATAGACTCGGCTTTTACTCGCTAGAATTTAGAAGATTGAGGGAGGATCTTATAGAAACTTACAGATGGGGAGGAGAGGAGAGGAGGGGAGAGGGAAGGAGAGGAGGGGAGGAGAGGAGAGGAGAGGGGAGGGGAGGGGAGAGTCGGAGAGGAGAATGGGGAAATCTTTAAGGACCGAGATGAGAAAAACATTTTTTTTCCCACACAAAGAGTGGTGAATCTGTGGAATTCTCTGCCACAGAAGGTAGTTGAGGCCACAGTTCGTTGGCTATATTTAAGAGGAAGTTAGATGTGGCCCTTGTGGCTAAAGGGATCAGGGGGTATGGAGAGAAGGCAGGTACAGGATACTGTTGGATGATCAGCCGTGATCATATTGAATGGCGAATGGTGCAGGCTCGAAGGGCCGAATGGCCTCTACTCCTGCACCTATTATCTATGTTTCTATGTCTATGTTTCTATGTCTATGTTTCTAAAAGCAATAGGGAACAAGATGCTAATTTGCGAGTATGAAAATGGCCATAACTTTTTTAATACTGAAGATATGAAAGTGAATTAGGTGTCAAATTAAACTTCCTTTTATGCTTTACCTGATGGGATAAATTGCTGACTTGAGTTTTAAAATCTCAACATTTTGCAACATTGCTAGCATTAGTGCAACAGTGATACAGCCTGGAAACAGGCCCTTTGGCCCCTCCGTCCTAAATACTAGCGACAATTTACAATTCCCAGAAGCCAATTATCATTATTTATTCATTTATTAATATTTTTTAATTTAATTCTTAATAAATATTAATAAATATTGAAACACAATGTTTTCATGGAAGTGTAACTGTGACACATGCAACCTCCGGCAACCACCTGCAACCTCCTGCAACCACCTTCAACCTCTGGCAAATACCTGCAACCTCCGGCAACCACCTGCAACCTCCGGCAACCACCTGCAACCTCCTGCAACCACCTGCAACCTCCTGCAACCTCCTGCAACCTCCTGCAACCACCTGCAACCACCTGCAACCTCCTGCAACCACCTGCAACCTCCTGCAACCACCTGCAACCACCTACAACCTCCTGCAACCACCTGCAACCTCCTGCAACCTCCTGCAACCTCCTGCAACCACCTGCAACCACCTGCAACCACCTGCAACCACCTGCAACCTCCTGCAACCTCCTGCAACCTCCTGCAACCACCTACAACCACCTGCAACCTCCTGCAACCACCTGCAACCTCCGGCAACCACCTGCAACCTCCGGCAACCACCTGCAACCTCTGGCAACCTCCTGCAATCACCTGCAACCTCCGGCAACCACCTGCAACCTCCGGCAACCACCTTCAACTAGCTTCGACCCAGAAGCCAAGTATCATTATTTATTCATTTATTATTATTATTATTTAATTTAATTCTTAATAAACATTGAAGAAAAACGTCCAAAAAAAAAGCGTTGATATTGACCTTTTGCAAAAAATGGTGTAAATGGAAATAATTAAATAATGAAATGCAATCATCAAAAATAAAAAGATTCTCAAAACAAACAAGAGATTAAAAACTTGTGGAGAAAGCAAGTCCCAAGTTGGGCCGCCCGGGATCGAGTGTAATACAGTTGTGCCGCCCGGTTGTGGTGGGGGAGCGAGCGTTATACAGCTGCCGGGGTGGAGGAGCATCGACATTGGGGCCGCCCGGGATCGTGTGTAATGCAGTCGGGCCGCCCGGTTGTAGTGGGGGAGCGAGCGTTATACAGTTGCCGCGGTGGGGGTGGAGCGATTGAGCCGCCCGGGATCGAGTGTAATACAGTTGTGCCGCCCGGTTGTAGTGGGAGAGCGAGCGTTATATATTTGCCGGGGTGGGGGAAGGGAGGGTGGAGCGACTGGGCCGCCCGGGATCGAGTGTAATACAGTCAGGCCGCCCGGTTGTGGTGGGGAGCGAGCGTTATACAGTTGCCGGGGTGGAGGGGCGTAATACAATGGGGCCTCCCGGGATCGAGTGTAATACAGTCGGGCCGCCCGGTTGTGGTGGGGGAGCGAGCGTTATACAGTTGCCGGGGTGGGGGTGGTGGAGCGACTGGGCCGCCCTGGATCGAGTGTAACACAGTCGTGCCGCCCGGTTGTGGTGGGGGAGCGAGCGTTATACTGTTGCGGGGGTGGAGCATCGACAATGGGGCCGCCCGGGATCGAGTGTAATACAGTCGGGCCGCCCGGTTGTGGTGGGGGAGCGAGCGTTATACATTTGCTGGGGTGGATCGAGCATCGACAATGGGGCCGCCCGGGATCGAGTGTAATACAGTTGTGCCGCCCGGTTGTGGTGGGGGAGCGAGCGTTATACAGCTGCCGGGGTGGAGAGGGGGGGGGGGGGGAGCAGCGTCGACAGTTGCTCGGGGCGGGAACGAGCGGCGACTGCACGGACCGCGCGGGTTTAACGGGCGTCGACAGTTGGCGGCGGGAACAAGGTTTAAAGTCCAGAGGAAGGTGAGGAAATATTATTGTTTAATGGCCACATTATTCTGTCCGTCTGTCTGTCTGTCCGGGAATATGGTGGTGGGGGGAGGGGAGAGTGTGGAGGGGGAGAGGAGATGGGGGAGAGAGGGAGAGGGGTGGGGAGGAGAAGGGTAGGGGAGAGTGGTGGAAGATGGACAGGGGGGTATGGGAGAGAGGGGGAAGAGTGTGGAGGGGGAGAAGAGGCAGGGAGGGGAGAAGGGGGGAGGAGATGGGGGGGAGAGGAGATGGGGGGGAGGAGATGGAGGGAGAGGAGATGGAGGGAGAGGAGATGGGGGGGAGATGGGGGGGAGATGAGATGGGGGGGAGGAGATGGAGGGAGAGGAGATGGAGGGAGAGGACATGGGGGGGGAGGACATGGGGGGAGAGGAGAAGGGGGGGGGAGATGGGGGGAGAGGAGATGGGGGGGAGGAGATGGGGGGGAGAGGAGATGGGGGGAGAGGAGATGGGGGAGGGGAGATGGGGGGGGAGATGGGGGGAGAGGAGATGGAGGGAGAGGAGATGGAGGGAGAGGAGATGGAGGAAGAGGAGATGGAGGGAGAGGACATGGGGGGGAGGAGATGGAGGGGGAGGAGATGGAGGGAGAGGAGATGGAGGGAGAGGAGATGGAGGGAGAGGAGATGGAGGGAGAGGAGATGGAGGGAGAGGAGATGGAGGGAGAGGAGATGGAGGGGAGGAGATGGGGGGAGAGGAGATGGAGGGAGAGGAGATGGAGAGAGAGGACATGGGGGGGAGGACATGGGGGGAGAGGAGATGGGGGAGAGGAGATGGGGGAGAGGAGATGGAGGGAGAGGAGATGGAGGGAGAGGAGATGGAGGGAGAGGAGATGGGGGAGAGGAGATGGGGGGAGGAGATGGGGGGAGAGGAGATGGGGGGAGAAGAAGGGGAGGAGGAGATGGTGGGGAGAAGATGGGGGAGGGGAGAGGAGATGGGGGGGAGGAGATGAGATAGGGGGGAGAGGAGACGGCGGAGTGGGAGATGGGGTAGGGGAGGGAGGGGGAATAGGGACAGAGGGGTAGGAGGAAGGGGGCGGAGGGAGGGGAGGAGGGAGATGGGGTAGGGGATGGGGGAGAAGAGTGTGGAGTGAGGAGGGAGGTGTGGGGAGGGGGAGGGAGGGGAGCAGGGAGATGGAGAGGGGGAGGAGAGAGGGGTGGGGGAGAGGAGATAGAGGGGGGTAGGAGATGGGAGGGGGTGAGAGGAAGAAAGACTGGATAGACTCGGCTTGTACTCGCTAGAATTTAGAAGATTGAGGGGGGATCTTAATCTTGATCTACCACCTGTCGTGGGACCACTGGAGGGTCACTCCAGTTGAGGTGGTCTGTGGTCTTTTTTGGCCGTTTTCGGCCGTTGAACGATCGTCCCCCTGCGGCCTATACAGCTAGCCGCCAGAACCGCTAGAATCCCTGCACGCTGCCCGGAGAGGACGCTGGCGTTGACTGTTCGCCGCTTCTCCGCCCGCTGTCCCCTCCCCCCCCGCCGTCTGTTACCTACCTGTTAACTGTTACCTACCTGCCTGTACCTGTGCCTGTGCCTGTGCATCATCGACGCTGGACACCTCCCTGCACCAGCTGGACCATCTCTGCACCCGCACCGCTGGACAACCTCTCTACACCCGCACCGCTGGACAACCTCTCTACACCTGCACTGCTGGACAACCTCTCTGCACCTGCACTGCTGGATACTCTCTGCACCCTCATCACTGGACTACCTCTGCACCCTCATCACTGGACTACCTCTACACCTGCTCTGCTGGACAACCTATTTGCACCCTCAATTGCTGGACACCTCGCTGCATCTGCATTGCTGGTCAACCTCTTTGCTCCCTCACTGCTCGACACCTCGCTGCACCCGCTCTGCTGGACAACCTCTCTGCTCCCTCACCGCTGGATACTCTCTCCACCTGCACCTGCACCGCTGGACACCTCTCTGCACCCTCACCATCATGCTCAAATACTCAACTCTGCAGATGGCTGGTTTCTGCAACAACCACATCCCATCCTGCATCCAGGTCGTTAAACAGCTTGGACTTCTGCGTCGACCCCGTTACATCCACAGAGGCTCTCGGCGCAGGCGTGTTTGCTTCAACCTCGGACATTCCATTCCATCCGTCTGCTCACGACCACGCTCTGCCCCCCCTCACCCGCGTCACCCCCCATCCCAGCTGACCGCACGCACTGTCAACCGGGACAACCTCAGATCTCTCCAGCCTGCCCCCATCCCTCCACCCTCTCACAATGCCAACTTTGCTCTCCTCAACACCAGGTCGCTCAACAACAAAGCCCTTGCCCTCCATGAACTAATCCTTGACAACACTCTGGACTTCCTTCTGCTCACTGAGACCTGGCAACAACCCAATGTCTTCAATGTGGATAAATGTGAGGTTATCCATTTTGGTGGCAAAAACAGGAAAGCAGACTATTATCTAAATGGTGGCTGACTAGGAAAAGGGGAGATGCAGCGAGACCTGGGTGTCATGGTACACCGGTCATTGAAAGTGGGCATGCAGGTGCAGCAGGCAGTGAAGAAAGCGAATGGTATGTTAGCTTTTATAGCAAAAGGATTTGAGTATAGGAGCAGGGAGGTTCTACTGCAGTTGTACAGGGTCTTGGTGAGACCACACCTGGAGTATTGTGTACAGTTTTGGTCTCCAAATCTGAGGAAGGACATTATTGCCATAGAGGGAGTGCAGAGAAGGTTCACCAGACTGATTCCTGCGATGTCAGGACTGTCTTATGAAGAAAGACTGGATAGCCTTGGTTTATACTCTCTAGAATTTAGGAGATTGAGAGGGGATCTTATAGAAACTTACAAAATTCTTAAGGGGTTGGACAGGCTAGATGCAGGAAGATTGCTCCCGATGTTGGGGAAGTCCAGGACAAGGGGTCACAGCTTAAGATAAGGGGAAATCCTTTAAAACCGAGATGAGAAGAACTTTTTTCACACAGAGAGTGGTGAATCTCTGGAACTCCCTGCCACAGAGGGTAGTCGAGGCCAGTTCATTGGCTATATTTAAGAGGGCGTTAGATGTGGCCCTTGTGGCTAAGGGGATCAGAGGGTATGGAGAGAAGGCAGGTACGGGATACTGAGTTGGATGATCAGCCATGATCATATTGAATGGCGGTGCAGGCTCGAAGGGCCGAATGGCCTACTCCTGCACCTAATTTCTATGTTTCTATGTTTCTATGTTTCTTCTCCCTCAATCAAGCATCCCCACCTGGATTTAATTACATTTCCAAGCCCCGCCCCTCCCGCCATGGAGGTGGCCTCGCTGTTATTTTTAACCAGAATTTTCGTATCACTTAACTCACCTTTCCCCCAGTAGCATCATTTGAATTCCTCGCCTTCAAAGCCCTTTCCTCCATGACAGTCATCCTCATTTACCGGCCACCTAAACCAAACCCCTCCTTCCTATCTGACTTCACTGAACTCCTCACACTTGCCTCATCCCTCTCCTCACGTCTGCTGCTACTTGGTGACTTAAATATTCACATGGACTCCCCCACCTGCAAGCTCGCATCTGAATTCGCCTTTTTACTGGACAACTTCTCTCTCTCTCAGCACGTCACCTTTCCCACCCATGACAAAGGTCACATCCTTGACCTGGTCTGCTCCACAAATCAACCGGTACTCGACCTCCATCCTTGCCTCTTCCCCCTCTCTAATCATAAGCTTATACGGTTCACCATCCCTTCTCCGACACCTCGCCCCCGCTTCCTCCGAGAAATCACCTTCCGTAATCTAAAATCCATTAATCCCCACCATCTCTCTGACCTGCTCTCCACCACTCTCCCCCTGGACTCAACCCCCATCTCACCTGATGATCTCACAAACCATCTCAACTCCACCTTGTCTACCTCCCTCAACACTCTGGCCCCCCTCAAAACAAGAACCGTAACTTTCAACACATCCTCACCCTGGTACACACCTGCACTTCGTAAACTGAAACAGACTGGTCGCCAACTCGAACGACTTATAAAGAAATCATCTCTCACAGTCCACCTTGAAGCTTACAAACTCCACCTCACTGACTACAAAGATGCCCTCATTGCTGCAAAATCTGCCTACCTCTCCTCCATATTCACCGATCCCTGCCTAAACCACAGAACCTTCTTCTCCACAGTGGGCAACCTCCTCAAGCCTCGAGCCAACACTCTCCCTACCTCTACTCCGGTTCTCTGCAACTCATTCCTCCACTTTTTCGCTGATAAAATCAGCACCATCTATCAATCTTTATCCCCTGTACCCGACTCCCCAGCATCTACTCCACCACCTACCAAGGCCCCTTCTTTCAACATCTCCACTGACCTCCTTACCCCTCCTCCACACTGCTTCCTCTCCCAGTTTGACCTGGTCACCCCTATTGAAATCTCCAAACTCATCAGCTCTTCCAAACCCACTACCTGCTCCCTCGACCCTCTCCCCACTCCCCTGTTGAAGTCCTGCCTCCCCGTTCTCTGCCCCTACCTCACTAATCTCTTCAACTCCTCATTGTCCCAAGGAATTGTCCCCTCCGCTTTCAAAACTGCTGCCGTTACACCAATCTTAAAGAAACCTGGTCTTGATCCCTCCTCTCTCATTAACTACCGCCCAATCTCAAACCTCCCCTTCCTTTCAAAAACCCTGGAGCGTATCGTTGCGTCGCAACTTCATTCCCACCTCCTTGCGTGTAACCTACTTGAACCCCTCCAATCTGGCTTTCGCCCCCTCCATAGCACAGAAACTGCTCTCCTCAAAGTCCTCAACGACCTCCTCACCTCTGCTGACACTGGTTCCCTCAACATCCTCATCCTCCTCGACCTGAGCGCAGCCTTCGATACAGTGAACCATAACATCCTGCTCACCAGACTCAAGGACCTAAGAAAGGATGTACTAGCCCTAGAGGCAGTGCAGCGAAGGTTTACAAGATTAATTCCTGCAATGAGGGGATAGACATATGAGGAAAGGTTAAGTAAGCTGGGACTCTACTCTTTGGAGTTTAGAAGAATGAGAGGCGATCTCATTGAAACGTATAAGATCGTGAGGGGCCTTGATCGGGTGGATGCACCGAGGATGTTCCCAATGATCGGGGAGGCTAGAACTAGGGGACATAGTTGCAGAGTGAGGGGGGGCTCTTTTAAAACTGAGATGAGGAAGAACTTCTTCACCCAGAGGGTGGTTAGTTTGTGGAATTCACTGCCCCAGGGAGCAGTGGAAGCAGAAACGTTAAATTTATTTAAGTCAAAAATAGATGTTTTTTTAGCTGCCAAGGGGATAAGGGGCTACGGGGAGAGGGCAGGGATATGGACCTAGGTATGGTTAGTATAGTAGACCTGAGTGATCTCCTGGACAAGTGTCGATCGCCTGGATTGGGGTCGGAGAGGAATTTCCCGGATTTTTTTCCCGAATTGGACCTGGGTTTTTATCCGGTTTTTTGCCTACCCCAGGAGATCACGCGGTTCTTGGGGTGGAGAGGGGTGATAGCGGTATAGAGGGGAGGGTAGTGTCTTGTGTTCTGTGTCTTGTGTCTACTGTTTGTGGGTAAGTGTGTCTGTTTAGTGTTCAGCCATGAGTGAATGGCGGTGCGGGCTCGACGGACCTGATGGTCTACTCTCGCACCTACTTTCTATGATTCTATGATTCTATGACCTCGGCATTGAAGGCTCTGCACTCAGCTGGCTCCGTTCCTACCTTTCCAACAGATCCCACTTCATCTCTCTCCACAACCACACCTCTGCTACAGCCGCAGTCACTCAAGGCGTTCCCCAAGGCTCCGTACTCGGCCCCCTCCTCTTCATCATCTACATCCTCCCCCTTGGTCAGATACTCCGCCACTTCAATCTGGACTTCCACTGTTACGCTAATGACACCCAGATTTACCTTGGCACCAAATCCCCCCACAACCCCCCCCCCCCCCCTCTCCCATATCAACTCCTGTTTGTCAGCTATAAAAACCTGGATGCAACATAATTTCCTCAAACTCAACAGCGATAAGACAGAATTCCTCCTCATAGGCTCCAAAGCCACACTCAGCAAAATCAATAACCCCACTCTCACCATCGACGGCACCACTGTCTCCCCATCTCCCCAGGCCCGCAACCTTGGCGTGATCTTTGATTCCACCCTCTCCCTTGAGTCTCACATCCGCCATGTCATTAAAACCTCCTTCTTTCATCTCCGCAACATCGCCAAACTCAGACCCTCTCTCACACCGCCTGCTGCTGAAAGACTCATCCATGCCTTCATCTCCTCCCGACTGGACTATTGCAACTCACTTCTCCTTGGCATCAGCTCCACCTACATCAACCGACTCCAACTGGTCCAGAACGCAGCCGCCCGACTCATCACACACACCAAATCCTGGCATCACATCACTCCAGTCCTCAAAAAACTTCACTGGCTTCTCATCTCCCACCGGATCACCTACAAAATCCTGGTCCTCACCTACAAAGCCCTCCACCATCTGGCCCCCACATATCTCACTGACCTCCTCTCCCCCTACCAACCCTCACGGTCCCTCAGATCCACATCAGCCGGTCTCCTCTCCATCCACAAGTCCAACCTCTGCAGTTTTGTGGACAGAGCCTTCTCCAGGGCAGATCCCAGGCTCTGGAACTCCCTCCCCCAACTGATCCGCAATTCCGTGTCCCTCCCCATCTTCCAGTCCCGCCTCAAGACCCATCTCTTCACCTCTGCCTATCCTTAGCCCCACGTCCCCGTCCCTTTTCATCTGTGCATTAATTGCCTCATGCTGTGTTTTGTATTGAATTCTGTCTTTACTTTGTGTACTAGTCATGTCTCTACTATTTATTTCATTCCCCTTACATGTTTTTCCTCTACCTGCTCAATTTTTGTAAGGTGTCCTTGAGACTCTTGAAAGGCGCCCATAAATAAAATTTATTATTATTATTATTATTATGTTTCTATGTGGTCTGCCGTTTAGCAGAGTGGGGTGGTGACAGCTATCGGTGGAGGAAAACAGACAATTCCATTATTTTGATTCATCACAGCTCGTCCAATGTCTTCGATGACGGAACTCCTGGAAAGGTGTGATGATTCACAGCTACTGGATTTGACAAATCATTACCGCAAGAGGCTGGAAGCGGCGACTCAAGAGGCGGTGGAGAATGTCGTCTTCGTTCTAGCGTACGAGAGATATTTCAGTGAACAAGAGTACAAGGTAGGGAGAGGAATGGATGTGTGTGTAACTTTAGCCGATACTCAAATGTTTTCATGCACAAATATTGTGGGCCTAAGAATCCATTCTTGTGCTGTCCTCGTTGTAATGAGTCGAGTCATATACACGTCAAGGTACAATACATGTTTATTAAAGTCCACTCACTCACACAATTCATCTGCATGGTGTTACAGTAACTAGCAGCTACTCAAATGACCAATAAACATAATATGACATAGTGTTCATCGCAAAAGGATGTGAGTATAGGAGCAGGGAGGTTCTACTGCAGTTGTACAGGGTCTTGGTGAGACCACACCTGGAGTATTGCGTACAGTTTTGATCTCCTAATCTGAGGAAAGACATTCTTGCAATAGAGGGAGTACAGAGAAGGTTCACCAGACTGATTCCTGGGATGTCAGGACATTCATATGAAGAAAGACTGGATAGACTCGGCTTGGACTCGCTAGAATTTAGAAGATTGAGGGGGGATCTTATAGAATCGTAAGAGGTTGGACAGGCTAGATGCAGGAAGATTGTTCCCGATGTTGTGGAAATCCAGAACAAGGGGTCACAGTTTAAAGATAAGGGGGAAATCCTTTAGGACCGAGATGAGGAAAGCATTTTTCACACAGAGAGTGGTGAATCTATGGAATTCTCTGCCACAGAAGGTGTTTGAGGCCACAGTTCATTGGCTATATTTAAGAGGGAGTTAGATGTGGCCCTTGTGGCTAAAGGGATCAGGGGGTATGGAGAGAAGGCAGGTACGGGATACTGAGTTGGATGATCAGCCATGATCATATTGAATGGCGGTGCAGGCTCGAAGGGCCGAATGGCCTCTACTCCTGCACCTATTTTCTATGTTTGGATGGCAGGCAGGCAGCACCGGATATCTGGCATCATCATCAGCATCAGCAGCGCTGAGTACCCGGGTCACGTGACAGCGGGCAGGGCCTCCTCTGACGTCACCGCCCGGGAAGCGTCGGGGTTTAAAGGGGAGGGAGGGCGGCCGTTTAAAGGGGAGGGAGTGCGGGGAATCGGCCAACAATATTCCAGTCCCCAGGGCGGTGACGTTTACACCACGAGATGTTCACACGTCCACTGTCAGTCCAGGTCTGGGTTCCTGCAGCGACCTCAGTTCCTTCTTCCCGGTTCGACCGAACTCATTCCCCCTCAGCCTGAAACATGTGGAGGAATAAAGAGGAAATAAACAGATGAAACAACAGTGTCAATAACAGGGACTGGGGTTAATATTTCAACAACACTTACAGAACAAAATCACAGGAGAAGGAAGCCCGCGGCTGGATGGATGGATCCCCTGATATTTGATCACATTAAACATTAACACAAACACTCACCCAATCCACATCAGTCTCGGGAGGGTCAGTATGAGGTTGCGGAGAGCGGGGACACATCGGTCTGTGAGGGAGTTGCCTGTCAGGTTCAGCCTCGTCAGTGAGGTGTTTGTACTGAGAGCGGAGACGAGATCCTCGGCTCCAGAATCTATGAGACCGACATGTTGCAGCCTGGAGATGAGAGAGAGTGAGGGTGAGGGACACACAGAGACAGGAGACGGTGCAAATCCCCAGTGTTTATCAGTGACACAATTACTGATCATATTAATGTTCAGTGTCACACACCCAGTGAGTGTAAACACAATCTCTCACAGTCTGGGACTTACCACAGTGTCTGTATTTTACAGTCCGGGTTCCTCAGAGCCGCAAACACCAGTTTCACTCCGGTATCTCCCAGGTCTTTGTTGCCTCCCAGTCTAAACACAAACAGACAGAGTAAGAAACAAACGGATACAAACCCCGCCCGGTGAGGCTGAGATAGACAACTTCTCCCAAAGGGATATTTCTGGAAACACCTCAGCACATTATTGAACAAATCTGTGTGGATGTGGGTGTTTGGTGACTTTCACCATTTATTCTCATTCCCCGACAACCGGGACAAGATTTTTTCTCATTCCCCGTGCAGTGAACGGCGGCAGGGCAGGGCAGGGCAGGCAACAGGCGTGTCCCGGGGGAAGGGGTCGATCACCGTGACCCGGGGGAGCCCAACCACCCCGTGCACAGTGACGGCCGCTCGGCCCCATAGAAGGGGTGCTGGACGGACGGAATAACAAAATAGTGGAACAATTTTACAGTTCAGTGTTAGCGTCAAACGGACAGTTACCTCAAGACCTGACACTTGTGCAGAGCCGGTCCCAGCCGCTGGACACCTTCACACTGAATGCGGCAGCTCTCCAGATCGAGGCGTTTGATTGTATCACAGAGCCTGATGGTATGAGACAGGACTGCACAGTCAATCGGGGTCAGTCCCAGTCCACTGAATGAAAGTGTTTCCACGGATCCCAGTGTCTGCTGAGCCAGTGCTGGATTCTGCGACTCAAACAGGTAGTGCATCGTGTTCAGGAGCCTCCGTTTACCAGCGTCACTCCCTGTGTTTCTAGCCCGGCGTTTAACCTCCCCCTTCACCCAGTCACTCACTCGGCAGATTGTTTGATGAGGGAATTTACCCAGAAACTCCTCCAGGATCCAAGCTGTCCGCGTGGAGGAGAGACCAGCGACAAAACGGAGAAATACTTCAAATCGCCCGTCTGAATTGCCATGGGCTTCAATGAGGAGTGTCGTGATATCCCCGCGACCTACAGTCAGGAATTGTGCGAGTGCGGCTACAAACTCTTGGATGGTGAGGTGTGGGAAGGTGTACACCACGCTCCGGGCTGAATCCTCCCTCTCCAAAAGTTCCATTAGGAACCCGGACAGGAACTGGGAAGGCTGCAGATTGTATTTGATCAAATCTCCATCTGTGAACACAATGTTCTTCTCAGCCACTCCAGTGAAGGCCATCTGACCAACCCTCAGTAACACCTCACGGAGGTTCTCAATCTCACGGCCGTGGTTTTTCAGGATGTTGTAAATAAAGTAGCAATATAGTTGTGTGATGGTCTTGGGAACTCGCTGCGGGTCCCGGTGTGTTTGTGTGAAGAAGGGGCCCAGTGTCAGGACAAGGATCCAGCAGTAGGCGGGGTTGTAGCTCATGGTGTACAGGATCTCGTTCTCCTTGACATGTTTGAAAACAGCTGCTGCCACCGTCTGATCTTCAAAATACCTGGTGAAATATTCCTTCCGTTCCCTACCAACAAATCCCAGGATTTCAGCCCAGACACTGATCTCTGCCTTTTCCAGTAAATGTAACGCAGTGGGGCGGGTGGTCACTAGCAGTGAACACCCTGGGAGCAGCTTGTGCTGGATTAAACTGTACACAATGTCAGACACTTCACACCACCACTCGGGATCTGGACACTGGTACTTAGGTTCTGTGTCTCTCCGACTGTCAGCAAAATCGATTCTGCCCTTGAATTCATCCAGTCCGTCGAATATAAACAGCAATCCCTCTGGGTTCTTCCAGACCTCCCGCAGTATATTCCCAAAGTAAGGATACTGATCCAGAATCAGTTCCCTCAGGTTTATTCTGTGTTTGATCATGTTCAAATCCCGGAATTTGAAACTGAAGACAAACTGGAATTGTTGGAATATTTTCCCTGTGGCCCAGTCATGAACAATCTTCTGCACCATTGTTGTTTTTCCGATCCCCGCGACTCCGGACACTGATGCTGAACTCCCCGCGACTCCCGCTACTGATGCTGAACTCCCAGATCGGGATTTACTCCGGGAAAAGCTACTGTGGAACAATTGATCAGTCCTGATTTTTTCCAGTTCTCCCCGGAGATGTTTCTCTTGCCATTCCTCATGGTCCCGGCCTCTTGCCAGCAGCTCATGTTCCATCAGTGTCCGATCTCGAACAGTGGAGATGATTGTGAGCTCAGCGTATCGATCAAGCAGCAGGAAATTCTTAACCTTCTCGTTCATCAGGATAGTGTTCACACTCAGTGTTTCAGTCTGTGCTCGCAGAGTCTCCTTGTGTTTCCGTTGAACATCTGTGGACATAGAGACAGCATGTATTGAGTCTAGGAGCAGGCAGGTTCTACTGCAGTTTTTGGTCTCCTAATTTGAGGAAGGACATTCTTGCTACTGAGGGAGCCCAGCGTAGGTTCACGAGATTGATCCCTGGGATGGCGGGACTGTCCTATGAGGAAAGATTGAAAAGACTAGGCTTGTATTCACTGGAGTTTAGAAGGATGAGGGTAGGAGGGTCTTATAGAAACATGTAAAATTATAAAAGGACTGGACAAGCTAGATGCAGGAAAAAATTTCCCAATGTTGGGCGAGTCCAGAACCAGGGGCCACACACAGTCTTAGAATAAAGGGTAGGCCATTTAAGACAGAGGTGAGAAAAAATCTTTCCACCCAGAGAATTGTGAATTTGTGGCCATTTGGGACTGAGATGAGGAGAAACCTTTCCACCCAGAGAGTTGTGAATTTGTGGCCATTTGGGACTGAGATGAGGAGAAACCTTTCCACCCAGAGAGTTGTGTGAATTTGTGGAATTCCCTGCCACAGAGGGCAGTGGATGCCAAGTCACTGGATGGATTTAAGAGAGAGTTAGATAGAGCTGTAGGGGCTAGTGGAGTCAAGGGATATGGGGAGAAGGCAGGCACGGGTTATTGATAGGGGATAATCAGCCATGATCACAATGAATGGTGGTGCTGGCTCGAGGGGCCGAATGGCCTCCTCCTGCACCTATTTTCTATGTTTCTATAAGAGAGGAGGGGAGGAAATTGAGGGTGGAGGAGGGTGAGGAGACGAGAGGAGAGGGGAGGAGAGGGGAGGAGAGGAGGAAACATTGCGGATGGTAACAGTCGATGGGATCAATTACAAGTCCAGGACAAGTGGCCACACACACAGTTTAAGGATAAGGGGGAAATCTTTTATCGCCGAGATGAGAAAAACTTTTTTTTCACACACAGAGAGTGGTGAATCTGTGGAATTCTCTGCCACAGAAGGTAGTTGAGGCCACAGTTCATTGGCTATATTAAGAGGGAGTTAGATGTGGCCCTTGTGGCAAAATGGATCAGGGGGTGTGGAGAGAAGGCAGGTACAGGATACTGAGTTGGATGATCAGCCATGATCATATTGAATGGCGGTGCACGCTCGGAGGGCCGAATGGCCTACTCCTGCACCTATTTTCTATGTTTCTATGATCATGGCTGATCATCCCCAATCAGTACCCCGTTCCTGCCTTCTCCCCATATCCCCTGACTCTCGCTATCTTTAAGGGCCCTATCTAGCTCTCTCTTGAAAGAATTCTCTCCAGAGAACCGGCCTCCACCGCCCTCTGAGGCAGGGAATCCCACAGATTCACACAACTCTCTGGGTGAGAATGGCAGACTCTACTGACAGAGAGCAGCTGGCCACTGGAATCCCCGTAGAGGAGTCTGACTACTCAAAATGACCGAGGAATGTGACACTAACACATAGTTCCCTGTCCATCCTCCAGAGCCAGCAAGGAAGGCCCAACACCCAAGTTGTGACACATTCTCATCAGGCAGCTAAAGACAATACAATACCATTTATTAAAGACAGACATTCAGTTTCAGAGTGAAAGGAAGGCGGCTATGGGACTTTTCATGGAGTTTCCCCCTCTGTCTGTGTCTCTGTCTCTCTCTCTCTGTCCCCTCTGTCTCTCTCTGAGTCTCTCTCTCTGTCCCCTCTCTCTGTCTCTCTCTCTCTCTGTCTCTGTCTCTCTCTGTCCCCTCTGTCTCTGTCTCTCTCTCTCCCTGTGACTCTATATGTCCCTCCCTCTCCCTGGCTGCCTGTCTCACACACACTCACATACACATACACACGCACACCCTCCCCTCCTGTCTCTCTCTCTGCCACTCACTCAGGCAGCTAAAGACAGACATTCAGTTTCAGAATGAAAGGGAGGCAGCTATGGGAATCCCATCCCATCACTTACCTTTCAGGTGAGTGGGCACTTCAGATAAACCCTGCCCCACCGTGTCCATGTAGGCGAGCTGGTCTTTACCTGTTTAAACAGAATAACGTGTTAACATGAGCTTACACCCCAGCGGTATGAATATTGACTTCTCTAACTTCAAATGACCCTTGTTTCCCTCTCTCTCCATCCCTCTCCCTTCACAGTTCCCCGACCAGTCTGACTGTCCTTGATTGCATAGAAACATGGAAAATAGGTGCAGGAGTAGAGGCCATTCGGCCCTTCCAGCTGCACCATTCGCCATTCAATATGATCATGGCTGATCATCCAACTCAGTATCCTGTACCTGCCTTCTCTCCATACCCCCTGATCCCTTTAGCCACAAGGGCCACATCTAACTCCCTCTTAAATATAGCCAATGGCCTCAACTACCTTCTGTGGCAGAGAATTCCACAGATTCACCACTCTCTGTGTGTGAAAAAAAATGTTTTTCTCATCTCGGTCCTAAAAGACTTCCCCCTTATCCTTAAACTGTGTGTGTGGCCCCTTGTTCTGGACTTCCCCAACATCAAGAAGAATCTTCCTGCATCTAGCCTGTCGAACCCCTTAAGAATTGTGTAAGTTTCTATAAGATCCCCCCTCAATCCTCTAAATTCTAGCGAGTACAAACCGAGTCTATCCAGTCTTTCTTCATATGAAAGTCCTGCCATCCCAGGAATCAGTCTGGTGAACCTTCTCTGTACTCCCTCTATGGCAAGAATGTCTTTCCTTAGATTTGGAGACCAAAACTGTATGCAATACTCCAGGTAACATCACATTTTGTGGAGCAAGCATTTTTTCATGACCTGTTTCTCTTTGGCTGGGAGAAAATTAATGTAATTCCTGATGTTGAAAATGCCTGGAAATTCTTTTATGATGGTTTTATTGAAATTGTTAACAAGCACGCTCCTTTTAGGAAGTATAGAGTAAGGGGCAGGGATAATGCATGGTTCACGTCAGAGTTATCCATTTTACTCCATGAGCGCAATGTGGCATGGTCTAAAGCCAGGAGTACTGGTCTTGGATCAGACTGGTTGCTCTTTAGGCAGCTGCGAAATGCAAGCACAGTTGCAATTAGAAAAGCCAAAGCTGATCATTTCCTTACTGAAACTTCAAATATCCTAAACAATCCGTTGAAATTCTGGAAAACCATTAAATCAATAACTGGAAATAAAAATGTTATTGAGCTACCTCCATGCATTGTCAAAGACTCTACCCAAATTTATGAAAAGGCTGACATGCTTGGTTGTTTTAATGAGCATTTCATTGCCTCTGGTTCACTTTTCAACTCTCAAAACACAGCTCAAGGCTCCTCTGCTTCCTCTGCTTGCTCTGATAGTAGTTGTTTTTTTGAGGGACAAGCCTTTATTTTTGACGCTGTTACACTTTCAGAGGTGCATAAGGCCCTGAGATGTTTAGACACAAAAAAATCGGCAGGTCCAGACAACCTTGAGCCTTACTTCCTAAAGTTAGCCGCTGATTTTATTGCATTGCCTCTGACTTATCTTTTTAATCTATCCCTGGAGACAAACGAAATTCCCCTTATTTGGAAATCTGCCTTTGTTCTCCCACTGTTAAAAGGGGGGGACCCCACCCATTGTGCTAAACAACTATAGGCCCATCTCCAAACTGTCTGTTTTAATTAAGGTGCTGGAATCCATTGTAAACCAACAACTGAAGGACTTTTTATCAACTAACAGTATTTTATCTGAATTTCAATCTGGTTTTAGGAAAAAATATAGTACGTCAACAGCTGCTTTAAAAGTAGTAAATGATTTTATTGAATTTTTAGACAATAAGCAACACTGCAGCCCTTTTCGTTGACCTATCAAAGGCTTTCGATACTGTGGATCATGCCTTATTGTTACAAAGACTATGCAGCATCGGTTTGTCTGATCAAGCTGTCTGTTGGTTTAAAAACTATCTATCAGGCAGATCCCAGTGTGTGCGAGCAGAAGGTATTACTTCTAGCTCTCTTAATGTATCCAAGGGTGTGCCACAGGGATCGGTTCTAGGACCTTTTATTTACTATTTATATTAATGGTCTAGATCATAAAGCTCCGAACGCAAATTTTCACTTTTATGCTGACGACACAGTGATATATTGCTCTGCGTCTACCCCAAATCAGGCTCTCTGTCAGCTCCAAACTGCTTTTAACACTGTGCAACGTAACCTGTGTGATTTAAAACTTGTTTTAAATGCTGACAAGACAAAGCTCATGCTGTTCACTAAAGTTAAATCAAAGCCCTCGGACCTCCCTCCTATCACCACTTTGCAGGGCTCTGTGATTGAATCTGTGCCTCAATATAAATATCTGGGAATTATAATTGACGATTCTCTCTCTTTTAAACCTCATATCCAGCAACATGAAAAAACTAAAGATAAAATTAGGTTTTTACTTTAGAAACAAATCTTGTTTTTCTTTTGAAGCCAAAAAAGACTTGTTGCTGCAACGTTTATGTCTGTGTTGGACTATGGCGATGTTTTATATATGAATGCATCTTCAAAATGCCTACAGTCTTTGGACACGGTCTATCACGGAGCACTGAGATTTGTTACTAATTTTAAAACCCTCACGCACCACTGCACTTTGTATGCTCAAGTTGGATGGTTTGCCCTGTCCACCCGCAGACTCCATCATTGGCATATCCTTATTTATAAGACTATCCTCGGTGTTCTTCCTTCATACCTGCAGAAGTATGTAATTCGAAAAAGCACAGGAACTTATCAGCTCCGCTCTGAGGACTTGTTCTTACTAACTGTACCTAAAGTCCGTACTGAACTGGGGAAAAGGGCATTTAGTTATGCTGCTCCCTTCGCATGGAACCAGCTGCAGAATGAACTGAAACTTAAGGAGCTGGTTTCTATAAACAGATTTGAATCCCTTCTTAATGATGTTGAAGCGGGCTCTTCTGTCCGTACATGCTTTGTTTGATGATGTTCTGATTGTGACTCTATTTATATGTTCTCTGTTGTTTTGTTTTTTTTAAATTATTGTCTGTAACCGTGGAACTGTGCTGCTGCCTGTCTTGGCCAGGACTCTCTTGGAAAAGAGATTTTTAATCTCAATGAGACTTCTCCTGGTTAAATAAAGGTTAAATAAAAATAAAAATAAATAAAAAAAACAATCTGGTTTGGCAACAGGACAGGAGGCTCTGCAGAGAGTGGTGCGTTCGCACTGTGGGAACTACATTCACCCCCCCCCCCCCTGCAGGGCCTATACACCAGGAGGTGCAGATCCAGAGCCAGCAACATTATGGGGGACCCCTTTCCCCCCCAGCAACGGACTGTTCCAGCTGCTACGGTCAGGCAAACGCCTCCGCTGTTACGCTGTGAGAACGGAGAGGATGAGATGGAGTTTCTTCCCACAGGCCGTCAGGACTGTAAACTCTTATCTCACCAGGGACTAAATTACTGTCGTCATTTGCTGTTGTATTGTGCCCTTTTAAATTCATATTCTAACATGTAAATACTGATTCTGTTCTATTCTGTTCTTTAGTTTTTGTACAATCTGCAGGCATAGAAACATAGAAAATAGGTGCAGGAGTAAGTAGGCCATTCGGCCCTTCGAGCCAGCACCGCCATTCAATATGATCATGGCTGATCATCCAACTCAGTATCCTGTACCTGCCTTCTCTCCATACCCCCTGATCCCTTTAGCCACAAGGGCCACATCTAACTCCCTCTTAAATATAGCCAATGAACTGTGTGGCCTCAACTACCTTCTGTGGCAGAGAATTCCACAGATTCACCACTCTCTGTGTGAAAAAAAATGTTTTTCTCATCTCGACTTCCCCCTTATCCTTAAACTGTATGTGTGGCCCCTTGTTCTGGACTTCCCCAACATCGGGAACAATCTTCCTGCATCTAGCCTGTCCAACCCCTTAAGAATTTTGTAAGTTTCTATAAGATCCCCCCTCAATCTTCTAAATTCTAGCGAGTACAAGTCGAGTCTATCCAGTCTTTCTTCATATGAAAGTCCTGCCATCCCAGGCATCAGTCTGGTGAACCATCTCTGTACTCCCTCTATGGCAAGAATGTCCTTCCTCCGATTAGGAGACCAAAACTGTATGCAATACTCCAGATGTGGTCTCACCAAGACCCTGTACAACTGCAGTAGAACCTCCCTGCTCTTATACTCAAATCCTTTTGCTATGAATGCTAACATAGAAAGTGGAATGCTAGCATTGCCACTTTCATTTCACTGCACATCTTGTATGTGTATGTCTATTGACTTTCATGTTGACCCTCACCATCTTCCAGTCCCGCCTCAAGACCCATCTCTTCACCTCTGCCTATCCTTAGCCCCACGTCCCCCTCCCTTTTCATCTGTGCATTAATTGCCTCATATTGTGTTTTGTATTGAATTCTGTCTTTACTTTGTGTACTAGTCATGTCCCCTTACATGTTTTTCCTCTACCTGCTAAATTTTTGTACGGTGTCCTTGAGACTCTTGAAAGGCGCCCATAAATAAAATTTATTATTATTATTATTATATGAAGAAAGACTGGATAGACTCGGCTTGTACTCGCTAGAATTTAGAAGATTGAGGGGGGAACTTATAGAAACGTACAAAATTCTTAAGGGGTTGGACAGGATAGATGCAGGAAGATTGTTCCCGATGTTGGGGAAGTCCAGAACAAGGGGCCACACACACAGTTTAAGGATCAGTGGGAAATCTTTTAGGACCGAGAAGAGAAAAAAAAAATTTCACACACAGAGAGTGGTGAATCTGTGGAATTCTCTGCCACAGAGGGTAGTTGAGGCCACAGTTCATTGGCTATATTTAAGAAGGAGTTAGATGTGGCCCTTGTGGCTAAAGGGATCAGGGGGTATGGAGAGAAGGCAGGTACAGGATACTGAGTTCATGATCAGCCATGATCATATTGAATGGCGGTGCAGGCTCGAAGGGCCGAATGGCCTCTACTCCTACACAATTGTCAGCTGTTATTTGGACAAAATCAGGACATTTTATTATTATTATCCAGTTAACAGCTGACAATTATCCCATTCCTTATCTTGCATCTGAGTAAAATTCATTTCAAAACGCATTTATGGTTTACGATTATTTAAATGGTAAATGTACACTGAGCACTCAGGAGGTACAGTGCGCTCTGCGTAGGATCAATCCACGCAAGGCTGCAGGCCCGGATGGAGTTCAGGGAAGAGTATTAAAGGACTGTGCGAGAATCTTCAATCTATCTCTATCTCTGGCAACGGTCTCCAAGTGCCTGAAAACAGCCACCATAGTGCCGGTGCCGAAAAAGTCCAAAATCACCAACCTCAACGACTACCAGCCGGTTGCCCTGACTCCAATCCCTATGAAGTGCTTCGAAAGGCTGGTCCTCTCCCATATTAAATCCAGCATCCCTGCCTCACTGGACTCCCATCAATTTGCATACAGGCCAAATAGATCGACAGAGGATGCCATCTCTCTGGCCCTTCACACTGTCCTGACTCACCTGGACAGACAGGGCACGTATGTGAGGATGCTCTTCATCGACTATAGCTCTGCATTCAATACGGTCATCCCCACCAAGCTCACCACCAAACTCCACCAGCTAGGCCTCAGCTCACCGATATGCGCTTGGATCCTGAACTTTCTCACGGAGCGACCGCAGGCAGTGAGACTGGGCCCGCACCTGTCCTCCACCATCATCCTGAGCACCGGCACACCACAGGGTTGTGTACTAAGCCCCATGCTCTACT
The DNA here is from genome assembly GCF_010909765.2 of Amblyraja radiata. NCBI lineage: Eukaryota > Metazoa > Chordata > Chondrichthyes > Rajiformes > Rajidae > Amblyraja > Amblyraja radiata. The sequence continues at coordinate 890 of NW_022630656.1, read as the reverse complement.
CCTTCTTCACTCACGACTGTGTCCCTGCATGCGACACCAACACCATCGTGAAGTTTGCAGACGACACAACAGTGATTGGGCTGATCACCAACGGTGATGAAACAAACTACAGAGCGGAGGTGCAGAACCTGGCGGACTGGTGCGCCAATAACAACTTGGCACTAAACACCTCCAAGACCAAGGAGCTGATTATTGACTTCAGGAGGTCCCATTCTGGAGAATACGCCCCAATCTCCATTTACGGGGAAAGTGTGGAGAGAGTGTCCAGCTTTAAGTTTCTGGGCACTCACTTTTCAGAAGACCTCACATGGTCCACCAACACCGCCGCGCTGGTCAAGAAGGCACAGCAACGACTGTTCTTCCTGAGGACATTAAAAAAGACTGGTTTGCCCCAACAGCTGCTGACAACGTTCTACCGCTGCACCACGGAGAGGAGAGCATCTCTGTGTGGTATCTCAGCTGCACGGAGGCGGAGAGGAGAGCTCTTCAGCGTGTCGTCAACAGAGCGCAGCGGATCATCGGGACAGAGCTACCAGCCTTGGAGGGCATCTACCACACGCGGTGCCTCAGGAAGGCCCTCAGCATCCATAAGGACTCATCACACCCCTGCCACGGTCTGTTTCAACTACTTCCCTCCGGTAGACGTTACAAGGCCTTCTACGCTCCCGAACCTCCAGACCTCAGGAACAGTTTTATCCCAAGAGCTATAGCAGCTCTGAACCGGCCCTAATGAGTGCCCCCCCCACCCACCCCCTTTGCACAGTCTCCCTCAGATGGTCACGTCAATCAATTCAGCTTGCTTATTTATGTATTGTATTTATTTACCTTTCTTGTACATCAGTGGAGCTGCACACTAAATCTCGTTGCACTGACGTGCAATGACAATAAAA